>NW_025814046.1:2433109-2737248 GCF_018902025.1 Drosophila willistoni
TTTGATTTGGCTCTATCTGTGGCTCCGGCTGTGGCTTTGGCTCTGGTCACAGACTTGTAGGCAATTTTCCAAATGACCAGCAGTGTCATCAATTTAAATTAAGTTCCTCGACTTTATCGCCGATGCGTTCTCCCCGCTTTTTTGCTTGCTCCATCATCATTATCCGAACAAACATGTCATTAGGCGATGGCAGCGGCGTCGCACAGAATCCTGTTCTCAACTCTTCAGCCACTCCAACCCGCTCTGAACCCTATTTCGAGCCTAGAGATGGAGTTGGGGCTGGAACTGGCATTCCATGTCGTTGACGGCGGCGAGCAGCAGCGGAAATTGGCCTAGCCTGACTTGACTCTAGCTTCGACTCCATTACACCGCAACAACTTCGTTTCGATTCGATCTTTCAGACTCTGCTTAGACGCAGACGTGAATACATCGTCTCCTTACCAAACGTCTCTTGGTCTCCTCGTCTCCTCGTTGTTGTTGTTGTTGTCGTCGCTAATTAAAATAATTGAAATTTCTCACGGGAAACGCGCCATGGCGACACTTGCCAGCAGCAAGCAACTTCATACTTCTGCCTAACTCCTTCGCCTCCCTCTCATCATATGATCCATATCCATATCCGTTGCAAGTGCTCGCGACTAATTGCAAATTGCAAGAATGTCCACTAACAATCGCATATTGACAGCTGATGGACATTAACATGGATCATCGGTCGCTTCATCGTATAAATACATAAATTTCATTACCAACCCAAAGACAGTTTCTACATAGGCCAAAAGAATTTTCACTGACCAGGCCTAGCCAAGTGTGTGTCTCTATCTATGTGTGTGTGTGTAAGTTTGTTTAAAAACAGATCTTGATCTTAGCCAAAAGATAGCCAGACCAAAGTTACGATCATGCCTTGGCCCCATAAAGTTGTCGAAAATGATTTGCAGATCAAGATTCGAGCATACAATTTATGTGAAAAAGTTAAGCAAAAACGTACCAAAAAAAAAAATGGCAAAACAAGCACAAACGGACAACAACATAAAGAAAAAAACTCTATATTGACTAGATCTACGCCTATCTAACCAAGAGGAATACTCCTCCAATTAGTGCACTAGATTCAATCCAAAAGAATTTGAAATTCATGAAGAATTGTTTGTTAGTGCTAATAATGACGCCTTAAAAGCCCTAGATACCAAGTAAAAAAAAACCAGATGCTCCGAGTAGAAGAATTAATTCAACTTGCTTTGCTTTTTTACTTAAGAGTTGCGTGAGTTGTTTTCACTTTACTTAGATGAGTTTGTGTATACATCACCCATGCTATATTGCAGGAGTATTACAATATATGTTAGGGTATTGGCAGCAATCTATAAAACAGACAAGATACAGATAGATTATACATAGATATATAATGCTTACCGATGTCAATAGAGTTCCATTTAAAGCATAAAGACCATAAATTGTATAATTCTCCAGATTGCAACGCAGATTGGTCGATAATTCAAAGAGCTAAGCAATGAAATTATTTTAGTTTAGCCTCACTTAAAACTTAAAGTAAAACTTACTCTCTGTCTCAGCGACAAATCCTGGGCATAGATATTAAATTTATTTAAATGTCGCAGCATTTTATGAAACTTTAACGAAAAAGTTCTTTAAACGTTTTGTATTCATTTCTAAGGAAATTTCATTAAACTTACCGATTGTTTTAACAAGCTAATACAAATTATGGTTAGAACTAATTTCACTAGCTCCGATACAATGGGATGACCATAATATAACAAAGCTTCGGTTATATTCAAATTATTTTTTGGATGTTCCATAAGCAATCTCATGCTAAACATTAACAAATGGTATACATTAAAGACAATCACCGTGGATGCCTGCATAATGACCCACAGCAATTGAAGGCGACGACTCTCGATGGCCCTTTCACCCAGCTCCATAAATTGTATTTGCAGCTAATGAAGGCCAATGAATATAGATGAGTTTGAGTTTGGTTCAACGAAGTGGTAATGGAAACTCTTACCGACATAATGGCATCTATTTTGGCCAAAGTTTCTGCCACATTTGTCTCACACTTTTTTTGTTTGGCCACTGGCGCAACCTTTTGCAATTGCACAGGAGCTGCATTTCGTGTCCACAGTATGGGTGTTAACATTGTTTCGATTGATGTGTTTTTTTAGACCAGTGAAAGTGGCTTTTTATATAGAAAATAGTGTGGCTTATAGTCAATAGTTATTGGACCTTTGAGACCTTTTGATTGTAGGATAATCAAATATTTATTTAACCTTCGGAATTTGTTATTTAAGGATAGTTAAAAGGTTATCTACTACATTTATTTTGGTGAACACATATGTAATTTAAAATTAACATTTGTAAATTTATTATAGTAGTATAGTAGTTATATAGTCTATGTAGTAGAATGCGTACTTACATATATACTTACATATTTATTTACATATATATTTGACATGGGCGGAAAAAAATTTCTTAAAATTGAATTGCAGTATTCACAAATAAAATATATAATTTAAAATATTGAATAACAATGAAATGAAAATGAAAATGAAAATAATGAAATTCCTTTATAGAGACAATATATGTATGTATACTGAACAAGATTATAAATTAAGAGAAAGAGAGAGAGAGAGAAAAAGAAAGAGAGAGAGAGAGAGTGACTGATTTAAACACATGTGTGAAAGACCTATGTACATGTAGATAGGTTTTAGAAGATACTTCACTACAAGTTTACACTTAATTATAACAATTTTCTTTAAAGTTTTCAATCAAAACATTTTTTCATTTATTTAAAATGTTTTGTTTGAGACTAATAATGTTTATAATTTCTATATAAAATCCTCAAAATAATTTAAAACATTTTATGTGAAAACATTAAACTAAAATAAACTCTACGTCTATACCAACTAAGGAATAACGATATTTTTTCTTTACATAAAATGCATTAGAATATTAGAAATCAGATTTAGCAATTCCACATACATCTTTAAAACAGTTTTATACAGTATTGTAAAGTTTGAGAATTTATTAATTAAATTTACCTATAAAGTTGTGAGAATAATTTTTTCTAAATTTCTAGAAGATAATTTGGTGTGAAAACTCTTTACAAATTAAGGATATTTATAGAAAAATTTGTTTAAAATGATTACTTAACGTTTGTTGAAATTTGATTTCATATTGAGAATTTAGAATTTGTAGTAGAACAATAATTATTTAAAGTTTTTTCACAAGTCCTTGGATACAAAGTTTTAGTATTTCTTTCATACTAAACGTAATTTTATTCTAGAGGTTTATAGATTATTATGTTTCAAGATTTTGACTCCTTGGTTGCAAAAAAGATTTTTCTTTCTGTAGATAGTTGAAACTGAAAAGATAACAAATATTTGTGAAGTTGAAGAAAGATGGATTCTGGAACTAATTACAATGCTTAAAAAACTTTAATTCTAAATGCCTGCAAATTGAAATACAAATAGTTTTCAAAAGAAGTAGATTTTATTTCGTAACAAATATATAATATATGTATATATAACTTTGTTTTAGAAATAAGTCCTTTATAAAGTAAATAATTTTAGACCTTCACATTAAGGACATTTTCTTAAAGATTTACGTTTTCTTATAGTGTTTAAAAGAGGTCCTTTTTTTGTTTATTTTGCTGCCAATTTTGCTTTGTAAACCTAATTAAACACTAATACCTAATGTTTCTTAGTGTTTATCACATTTAATATAAAGGAATATATTCCCCTGAAATTAAAAATCTATTGACAATTAAGTTTTATTTACCTTTTGTAGTTTCTTGTGGGTCTTAGAAATGATTAAAAATCAACTTCTGTCTGTTATTTTTGAAACTTTTTTCACTCATTAATCATTTTAATGCATTTTCGTTGGCTGATCAAAAATTGTTCACATGTCGCCCATACTCAAACCAAATTAAGCCCTTGGGAGTGGCCATGTGGTCATGTTTGGGGACCCACCCGGACCCGCCCGGACGACAGTTGAACAAAGTGTGTGTCAGTTGCAGTCAAGTGGAGTCATAAAGCTCAACAAGATCTCGACGGTTGGTGGCAACAACTGCGATCAGTCAATGCAACAGACAGGACAGACTGACATAGCGACCGAGAGACCGATAGACCGATAGTCAGACTGTTAGACAGACAGACAGACAGTAGCAAAGGCTGAAGGCTGTGCGGGAATTGGCACTGGGAATTGGTTTTTTCTTTTTGAATTTGTAATGGGTGGGCGGTTGAATGGATTTATGGCCTGCCCAGCGTCAACTTAATGAGTTGGTTGCATTAATAAAGCACTCGTAAGGAGGCCCACGAAACACGGCAACAACACTAACAACAACAGAAAATTCACAAAACAAAAAACAAAAAATTGGAAATAAAGGCAATTGGATTAGATTAGACGATGGAGACAGAGAGACAGCACAGCAGCTGTCGTGACAGGTTGACTTCGACTTGGAGTTAAAGCAAAACGAATGAGAATTTATGGCCAATGGTGGAGCTGGACCAAAAGCTTGGAGCTTAGAGCTCGGAGAGTGCGTGCCTGGGACGCAATATTTTATAATGACTTCATGAGAGCCTGGAGCTCCAGCTCAATAGTAGCCTCTGGTACACAAAAAAAACCTCAAATAAAAAACTTGACTTTATTTTCCGTGTGTCCAAAGGCGAGTGTGTGTGCTGTGTGTGTGAGTTTTTTCTCTCTTTTTGTTTTTTTTTGCCAAATTTGGTGGCTTTGCTTTGATTCGTCGTCGCATAATTGCCAATTATCCCAATGTGAATCGTGGGCGATGTAACCAATTTCATATATAGAGTAAAAATGTTTCAAATGGCACGCAAAACCCTGCGGGTTGTCTACCCCCATGCGGTCAACAGGAGTAACAGGATTAAAAGGGGAGCAGAAGGAGGTGGGAGCAGAGGGTGTTTGGCTATTTATATGAGTCTAATGTGATTGCATTTAATTGTTTGGTTTGCTTTTATTTTGTGGGGGGGCCTGGTCAGGTGCATATTGGTTGCCATTTATTAATTGCTTTTCCATTCACTTTACCAACTTGAATGTGGCACACACACACACACACCCGCTGAGAGTTCTCCTTCTGCACACGCACAATTTGCATTTTATTCAAATTGCTTTCGTATTGGTGAGACTTGGGGTAAAATTAGCCTCTAATTGGAGTTTACACGCTGCATTTTTTATGGGCAAATAAATTGTTTGCACCAAAGTTAAAGTTGTTTTTTTTTGTGAAAATCAAAATGAAAATCAAATGTGCAATAACAAATCAAGTGGAGTGTGCGTTTGTGTGTGTGCGTGTGTGTGTGTTGGAGCCATTCACTACGCACACTTGGATAAAGACAGCGTCTAAAGTAATGCCTTCTCGTTTTAGCACTCGTTGTTCATTTGGTTTTTTCTTTTTCATTTTCATAATTGCACTCGAATACAAATACCATAACAAATGCAATAAGTGTGTGTGTGTGTGTGTGTGTAGGTGTATATGTGTGTATGCGTGCTCACACCTGCATAAGTAAATCACGCATATACACGCACAGGTGAATGAGGTTGACAACAGCTGCAACTTGGCTAAAGTAGGCGTGTTTTTAATAGACGGCCTTAGACAACACTCACACTCACACACACACACATCAAAATGGCGTCCATATTGCCACAAAATACAATCACATATAAATAATTGCAAAACGACAAAAACAAAAGTGACAAACAAAATAAAAATGGTTTCTATTTTAGATCTAACGCAAGCTTCGAAAAATGATCAACAAATGGCCAAAGTTCATGTCAATGAAAATTGAGATTGTAAGCAATGAAACGAAATGGAAATGGAATTGAAATTCTTTACCGTAAACTATTTTATTAAAGCTTTCAATGCATTTTTCGTACATTATAAAAGCTTTAACTAAAGGATTGTAAGCGTTTTCTCAACTCCCTCATATTTATTTAAGGAATTTTAACCTTGAATCATTTTTCCTAAACTCACAATCATTTTTGTACCTTTTTTAACGACTTTTGTTAAATAAAATTTTAATTCACAAGGATCCAAAAGATTTTGAAATGGTGTTGAATGCATGGAGAGATTAGGAGTGGTCCCCCATCAAATAGCTTTTTGTCCAACCATTTTTAATAAATTGTATTTAAAAATATGATAAATTTGTGATTTCCGAAATCGATTGCAGTCCATCTCTCCATGATTTAATAATAGAGCGTCACATTTAGATCCTCTGAGCGTATACTTAATATTCGTTGTGGCGTATACTTAATACATACTGCTCAAGATTCAGCTTCAGCCTTGATAAACTTTAATTTCATTTTCTGTGGAAAAAAATTGAAAAATAAACTCAGATTAGATCCCAAAACTAATATTAGATAGTTTCTATTGGGAACTTAACTTCAATTTACTTAAAATTTCAGCATACTTAAAATTTGTAAGGATTTATTAAAAAACTATAAAATGAACTTGGTTCTCAAAAGGCAAATGAGCTAATTTAAACCTTAAAGCTACACATTCAAAAGTAAAATTAAAATATTTTCTAATATGTATCTTTTTTAGAAGAAGTTTAACTAATTCTATTTGTAACTCTTAACTTTTTCTTATGATTTTACCATGGACGCATCTAGTAAATATTTTCGGGAAGCGTTCGACCAAAAATCAACATTTTCCGTTTAGTAATTTTTAATGGAGGCATATTGACTGCATGAGGATTTATTGTAATTGCACGGCGAGGACCTTAAAGACTCGCTAGTTAGGGGTATGCAGAGCTATGCTGAAGGCAAAAATTAGTCGAATTACTGACACTTAGGCTGATGAACCATCAAGTGTTTGGCATTTTTACTATTAATTCATATTTTTTGTAAGTTACACAAAGAAAGCTGAACTGTGAAACGTGTGGTTTGTTAACGCTGATGTAGAGTTTCATTTTCAATCATTTACAAGCTAAAATTTGTCTTTAGCTTTTATTTGTTAAATACCAGACTTATTTCCAAGCCCATCATACTGCGATTGCACGTTTCCTAACCTGAGATTAGAGGGACAACTCTAACTACTTAAGTGATAAGGTGGAATTTTACTTAAACTTCCTACATCTTTGTCTATTCTAGTTAGTTATTAATGAAGTTGTAACTTTACTTTTATTTTTTATAATGAGAGAAACACTTTTAATCAACATAATATTCAATATAGGCGTTTGTTAACTTTTTCTTGAGATGGCGACCACAGAAGGTGAAAAGCTTGACAGGACTAAAAATTCAAATTCGTGAATCATTTGATAGGTATACATCAAATTATATATAGAAGTATATATTTGTATATATCTATCAACCTAACTATATTTTCCAAGCACTAGCAAGTATGGCCTTCGGCCTAGACGAAAACTAAATCCATACACTAAACTGGGATACGATCCCGGATCCTCGTTGATCAGTTGCCTAATTGCCACTTAGAGAACTCATCTACCGAGGACTGCTTCTAAGCGTTATTTGTCCATCGATACTCAATAAATTCTAGTGTACCCGAAAATAAAGACTAATTCTCTGTCTGGTTTTTTTTAAATAGAAAGTTACATCTTAAAAGAATTTTTTGATTATTGTGTTTAAATAATCGACATTAAGAGGAACACTTAAAATAAGATGTTAAGTGGTAAGTTTCAATTAGATTTCGGTATGCTACGATAGCAGAAAAAGGTTAACCTAGAGCATGAACTAATGCCCTTTTATACCCTTGAAGCAATGAGTATATGAATTCTGTCTAGCAGTATGCAACTAAATGGAAAGAAGCTTTTCCACCTAAATAATGTATTTATCTCATTGATCTTTGATTCTTCTTTGAAAATCGTATGAATATATGATATAGCTGACAAACAAAAAGCACTGTCCTTGTAGAAGTGACCCGTAAGGGTATACGAACTTCGTCATGGCCATAATAAACTTATTCCTACTTTCGATGTGGCGTGAAAACAATTTTCATTAAAACCGCATTAACTGTGTGGCAATTAAAAATTTTCAAAAGAAAAACTCTAAGCTTAGTGCATTTTTCTTGAATGTTTCTTCACCTTCTAGCGCGTGTCATTTCCGTGATTCCTGGAAATCCGATTCTTTGCCTCCTGTCGTCAGCTCTGGGGACAGAATAGAGTAGAGAGTAGGAAAAATCTCTTGTTACCCGCTGCTGGTGATATGCCGCTGTTGTTGCCTTTATTTTTCCTTCTTCTTTTTTGCACTGGCTTCTGCTGGCATGTTGAACATGTGCTTTTGGCAGCCCCGCTGGGGCATTGGCTTACCAACATTGCAGACATTACGGCTACCAGCCAAGATACATGAGTGGAAATTCGATATGCCATTTGCTTCAGCTCATTCTGATGGTGCGGCTGCTGCCCACTTGCATTTAGTTGTTGTTTTTTTTTTATTCTTTTTTTGGAAAAGTAAAGGAAAATTTTCCAATTAACTTCGTATTAGCCGACGCCCAATGGTTTGCTAAGTCTTGCTTTGGTTTTCTTTTAGGAATTTCATATTTCTGTCAGTTGCAAGCCATGTAACGTCATCTTCAACATGACAGACGCGGCTAATCCACACCTACCTGGGGGACGACTCTAGACTCTAGACACCCCAACTCCAAGTGGAACTCTGTAAAAATTATTAACGCCATTAACGGCAATAGAAATATTTGTGTTGGCCAGCAGGCTCCTGCTGCTGCTGCTCCCCCTTCTCCTCCTGCACCTTCTCCTTCCTCTTGGTAAAGAAAACGAGTCTGGTAGAGTAGAAAAAAATTACAAGTCATGACTACAAGCTCCACCAAACTCTGTGGCCCACAAATGTGACTAATGGCATTTTTTAATGCAGGCGCAATATGCAGATTAAGGAGAGAAAGAGAAAGAAATAGAGAGACTGACTCTGAGATGATGCTGATGTTGATGCTGATGTTGATTCTGGAGCCAGCTCCTCTCTTTGGCAGTTCTTTTAAGTTTATGGGCCACAATTTTTAACGCCTCGCCAAGCAGCCCAACCAAGCGTTACCCACAGTGATCAGCATTTACTTCAGAGAGGCCTAGGCCTATCTGATGAGGATTGGTGAAAAGACAGAGGAGAAAGAAGAGGGATGTGCTTGCGTGTGCTTTTCTGCAGCGTCATTAATTTTGCCATGAATTGACAAAAACATCATAAACTACTTGTTGAACAGAAAATCCACTTCGGGCGACAACGGTGGGACAAGGCAAGGCAAGGCAAGGCAACAGCCAACCCACGCGCCAAGTCCCCAAGACCATGATCAAGACGATGTGGTTGCCGCCCGGCAGGCTCATGTTTGCCATGGGGAGACCAGCCACAAGATCTGGCCTCTTCTCCCAAGACTCAGCCTCATAAATATGCCACAAAACACTTTAGAGGGGAGTGAGGAGACTTAAGTTTCGCTCTCAATTGACCTGTAACTGGAGGGCTCTCACTTCAACGAGTAAAAGGCGGCTTAAAGCCATCGTGTAGCTTTCATTAGGTCTATAAGTAAGCAACCGAATAAAAAAGTTACTTAATGAAGGCTATTTTCTTTGCAACAATTTGCAGTCTCAAGGTATTTTCAAAAATCAACCTAAGAATCCTCTGAACTTAGGTTTTTAGGCGTCGATATAGACGAGTATTCGAAATGGTTTTAGGTTGGTTATATTTCACTTAACGCTTTCCACAAATATCCTCATTTTGTCAGGGGCTTATGTATGCATGTAGACTAGGGGTGTTCTTAATTTAAGAAATTCGAAATTCACCAAGTGCCGTGCATTTTAGTTTTTCTCCTAGTCTAAAAAATGACTAAAAGTTTTCAGTGTGATGTTCCCATATAAGCATACATAGCAACATACAAATATCATAAGAGTTAGCGAGATGGCGGCATGCTATTAATTTAATGTTAGTACATCATATTTTGAAAAGCCTCTAACAACTTTAACTCACAATCAGATGAATGTTACCATTTTACATATATCAACATATTATATGTATATATATTTAGTAAGTTTTAGGTCGGGTTAACTCTTACATTATTATTTTACAAGCTACACTTTTTGATAAAGAGTTATTCAATATGAAATATTTTGTTACAGGTTTTATATTTTCTTTTCATATTAAAGCACGACCGTAGAGAGAGAACCAAATTTCCAATGTTTGATACCTTTTATTTAAAATTTAAAATGTCGGCTATGCCGAAGTTTATATACCCTTGCAGTCCTTGGCAATAATATTTATACTTGTTGAAATTTCTTTTCCTGCAACTCAATTCATCAACCGACAAAACAAAACATTATTATTTTTTTACTACAATTTTAAATTTTATGGGGATACTCCAATTTTTTAATTATGTTTTTTCTAGAACTATATGATATATGTAGTAGCTCTGGCGGGCTATAAGTAGCTCAAATACCATCGCTATAGCTCTTAAGATGGTTGAGTAAAACGCATACGCACCGACGGACGGACAGACGGACATGGCTATATCGACTCAGCTTCTCATGCTGATCAAGAATATATATACTTTATGGGGTCGGAAACGTATCCTTCTGTGCGTTACAAACATCTGACCAATTTTATAATACCCTCTGCAAATGTAGTCCTCAAGTATCCAAAATGATCTCGAATTGGCTAAATGTTCCCAATCTAGTCCTCTAATACTTTCTAAAACTTTTTTAGGGCAACCATTAGGATGTTAAAAATTTCACATTTCAAATCTTAGTTTGAAAAGCCTTACACAACTTCATCTCAGATCAATGTTACCATTTTTGTGAAATTCATGCTGATCCATTGACCTTAAGATTACCCAAAAATTCAAAAATCAAAATCTAATCAAATATTTTTTTAAGTACTATCCAAAATACTTAGAATAATAATGGAAATGAATTCTTCACAATCTTGTATTTGATACAAATTCAGGACTCCGCTCTTATTATACTATTGTAAAGGGCATTATAATTTTAGCCAGATATTTGTATACTTGATCAGAATGGAAAGCCGAGTTTATATATCAATGTCCATCTATGCATATAAACTTCCCGCCCTTAATTAGAAAGCTACTGAAATGAAACTTAATTGAGAACAAACATGCCAATTTGTCGTTCAAAAATCCAAATCTTAGATGTAATTCTAGATTTTTTAATAAGAATAGGGATTCCAGGAAGAAAGTAACCCAATCATGTTCAAAATATGAACTGATTGTATTTACAAAAGAACGCAGTTTATATAGGGCTTACTTGGGCTCAAGGAGGTAACAATTGTTCTCAGAAGATCTTATTCTAGTGCTATTCAAACCCACATTTTCGGGGGTTGAAAAATTATTACTATTTTGGGCACGGTATCAGCCACTTGACATCTTGCCGCGGGGATCTTTGGGTTAGTTTAAAATTACAGGTGGTTTTCCACAATGTGTCTAGCTGATTAGAATTCTAGTCATATGCTAGGTTAGTTGTTTGTGACAAAAATACAGTTGTATTATACTTTCTTTAGTGAAGCCACTTAAGATGAACACGATGTTTATTCTTAAACATAATATTTGTGCAAAAGTGGATTTGGGGATGTAAGTCTGGAGCATACTCCAGGTCATAGCCTGAACATAAAAAATTGTCTATAGATAACATCTTTTTTTCTTACCACATTTTACTTACCTAAAACAGTCAATACTTTTGATGACACATATTACAAAAAAAAACCATTGCAGTTGTCAATAAATTCTTAACTAATCTATGTAGAATCTTAAGTATGTAAATTGATCATATTATCTTCTGTGAAAAATCGAAGATGTGTGACAGTTTGCTTGGTATCTATGAAAAAACTTCAACTTGTTCTTCGTTCTGTCCGTAAATTAGTTCCCAGGCTTCTCAGGCGAAGAAGATTCATTTTAAATGGTCATTTTCTGGATGACGTTATCTTTGAGCAGACACGGTTTGACCCACACTGCGTATGCTTAATGCCCATTTAATGTAATGATGTGAAACCGATTTTGGCCAGACAAATAAACAAACAAACAAACATTTACAAAACAGCCGACAGGCAATTGGATGTTTAATGAATTGGTCATGGCAGTTTTCCATGGCAGTTGCCTCTGAGTTCCTCTTTCTCTCTATCTCTCTCTCTCTCTCTCTCGATGGCAATGGAGCAGCAAAACGAGTAGCTTTAGCCGCCACTTGGCAAAAAGGTAAATCGAAGCCGAGATTAATAGCGATAAGGCTATTGATTAGCATTTTAGCCACTGCCATTAGATGCAGTAGGAGCTGCAGTCGTAGAGGGGAGGGGGGATAGAAGGGGCAACTAGAGATCGCAAAATGTACAAAATTGTAGACGAGCCACTCTAGATGTTATCACACAGGTTAAAGCCAAGCTTTTGGGGGAGGAGGAAGAGGGCCTTTGGTTGAGGTGTTACTTGCAAGCGATGCAAAGATAATTCAAGTCTCGGAATCTGGTATAGGAGTCTGACCAAAAAGAAAGAAAAACAGAAAAAAAAAAAAAAAAAAACAAAAATTAAGCGCATGCCGGCAATTTGCATAAAAGCAGTTTAATGTTGAAATGTTTTATTGGCATTTGCCAAAGAGCTCGATTACTGAAGAGGAACGCATATCCCACTACGTGCTGGCAGTAGATTGGAGGATTCTTAGGAGAAGATGGCCTACCATTTCTAATTTGCAATGCAAATTTCTTTTGATTTTCCATTTTGTCTTCCCCCTGTTTTCTCTACAATACAGGATGCGGCTGTAATTTGACTAAACTATCTGAACCTCGAACCAGATTAAAATGAAACTGGTTTTTTAATTATGAACTAAAAAAATAAACTAATAAAAAAGAAAGAAAAAAAATAGTAAAGTATATCGATAAGCCTATCGTGAGAAGGTATGAAGAGGGAATGGGAGGGTCGGGGGTTTGGAGGTGGAACGTGCGTGTCCTAAAGTGGCAATTGCAGCTGCATGATCCACTGATCAAATGTCAATCAAAGGCGAAGCTGATGCTTCACACTCGACACAATCGTCGAACGACACACGGACAGCGTCTGGATTGAATGGATCGATGAAATGGACTGAAGACTTAAACGACAAAACTAAAAAACTGGACACATTCATCACACTTAAGTGAGCGGTGATCAAGTGAGCGCAAGGAGCGTTGGTGATTTTATTGTGAGTTTTGGTTTTACTATATTTTCATCTCTAGGGGAAACTTTAAGAAACTTTGATTTTTATTTTCTGTAAATGTAGTCAACGAATTTTTAAATAAACTTTTAAAAAATGTCTATCTAAATAAATGGCTTTTTCTATTAATCATAGTTTTAATTGTATACAATTTTTTTCTGGAATTTTCTTCAATGATAATAAATAATGGGTACTATTTTACTTATCTATATATTACTTTATCAATACTGAACCATTTTATTATTATTATCTGGGGATTACATATATATATTTTCCACTTTATTGTCTCCAAATTATCTGTATAGTACAACAAAAACAAATACTAACTTTATAGGGCCATGCTTTTCCAAAATTCTTTGCTTATATACCTCTTTCTGAATAACAATAATACTTATATTAAAAATTATTTTGTTTCATTTTTGTATTTAGATTAGAATTTATGATGTTTGTAATTGAAAAACTGAAACCCATAAAAATATTTTCCTCAATACAGCTACCAAAAAGTTGCCAAAAAGTTTTGGAAAATTAAAATAAAATACCCAAAACGTCTAACGTTTCATTTAACAAAAATTACTTAACGAATGCAGGAAATTTAACTTCATTTTAACTTTAAAAACTAAAAAAATGTTTTTTGTAGAAGCACTTTGGTGTTTTGACATTAATATAAATTTAAAAAAAAAAATTGTATTTCTTATAGAGTGTTTTTATATTACAAAATGTATTACCAATTTCAATAAATTGGTTGTAAAAATAAACTCTTCTTTTCTTTTAATTTGTCTTTGAATGAATTTTATTTGTATATATTTCATTTAAGTAGTAGTAGTAGTTTTTTAAAATGTTTAATGTATTTGTGGAAACTTCTCGTAACTTACAGCCCAACAAAATGTGTAAAATATTTAAGTAGTAATTATCTGCCAATTTATTTTGATTATTAAATGAGTCCGCCCTATAAAAAGACGAGGATTATTAAGTTCTAACCTAGTCATATATTACTAGTTTTTCGACTTATTTGATTGAAATCAAACCTATTATTTATTTACTTAATGGCAACATTTAAAGAGATACATAGTATATACTCTATACTTCTTGGTTTTTTGCATTTTTTTGTTGTCAATCGATGTAATCTCATATATTACATATCACAAAATCTTGTTTAATAAGTTTAAAACACAATTATAAACATTTTTGGCAAGTTTGTGACCTAAAATCATCCAAATGTTTTTCTCACTAAGACTTTTAGATCGATCCTACATATTTTTGGCACTATTAGTATATAGTACTCATGGTCTGGGAATACAAAAAGGTTTAAAAGGAAAATTTCCATTCAATAGCTCTGAAACTCTCAAAGAACAACGACTTCATACAGACGGGCATAGGTAAAAGAACTATATAAATAGAGATTATAAGATCGGAAACGTTTTTTCAGTGCTACAAACAACTGATCAATTTTATAAAACCATCTGAACCACAAAGTTCACCTTGTTGAATTTCTAGTTTGCTTTCACTATTTTCCTTACAACTATTTGATTTTTAGTTGCTCCCGTGATCATTACATTTTACTAGGATGTGGCAAAAGCACCTGTTGAATGCTCCCTTAAACTATCATCATTAGTCGCCACTGCCAGGCACGTTTGATGACGAAAGCTAAAGCCGACGTGCTGCTGCTGTTGCTGCCGTTGACTAGGCCCAGACTCAGGCTCTAATTGCAGAATTGGCAGCTGCGATCTGCGAAATGGCAGCTACCTTATCCAACTGTCAGCGGTGCGCCAATGATCTTGAACTGGTTCTATACAGCGAATATGGTTTTTTTTTCCAGTATTTCTTTTTTGTATTTGCGGTGGTCCCAGCAATCACACACAAAAATGCTCCCGTTCGAATAAGAAAAAAAAATACAAAAAATAAAAAATGGAGAGAATTACATATTCCTGTTGCCTTTCAAATTCGAATGGTTTGGCCCTGCCGTTGGCTAGCTGCCAGATCAGATCAGATCAAGATTTGAATGCGTCTACCACCACAAGCACAAGCACCACCACCACCATCATAACCACCACCACATGCGGTGTCATTACTCGCCTGGCCTGTCGTGCCAATTGGGCGAAGGAAATCATAAATTAAATTCGATTGTTTGACATGTTTCTTTCTTTCAATTTTTTTCAGTTTTTTTTTTTTTTGTTTGCTAACCATTTTTGAGCGTTTCTTTCAGTCATGGTCCATGAGTAGTTCAAGTCTCTCTCTCTCTCTCACCCTCTTATGCTTGACTCTAGAGTTTCCTTGACTAGATCGGATAACATGAGCTCTACAATTAGTACTACATGCAATTCCATCGCAAAATGCAGACGTTCTTCAGATGGTTTCAACGATACGAGCAATGCTGGCCAAAACGGGAAAAAGACTCTAACAAATGGCCACAAGTTATGCGTTTGTGTGTGTGCATGTGAGTGTCTGTTGGGCAACCGATGGACGACGACGTCGTCGTCCCAAAATTGGCGTGCAGCGGAAAAATGAGACAACGTGTTCTCCTAGTCCCCCAAAGCATGCAACACGCACATAATTCATAACAGTGGCTGGCAACCATTCCGATCCATTCTCTTGCTCTCCATTCTCCCATGACCATGCTGCTGGAATCTGTAAGGAGATTCATTTGCACGCACCTGGCCCACGATGGATCGGCGGCATCGGTATATATCAGTGCGGGTTTCTCCTTACTTCTTGCTACCATCAACACCAAATCGCACCAAATGGCTATCGTGTGTGGCAAGTGACACATGAGGCGATGCCAGCACAGCTGGAATCAACGACTTGCAAAACTGAGAAGACGAGAGAAGGGAGAGATGGAGACTTTCCTTATATCCTCCACTAGCAAGTTTGGAATAACTCAAAGTGAAAGGTTAACAAATAAATCATCTAAATTGCATGACAATTATTGTTCAAATGTTATTTATTATTTAGGAATTAAGCTAAAGAAGATCCTACTTATTTAGGGAGAGGATTTACAACATATTTCGTTTTTTTTTTTTTGTTCCCCCATCTTAACAACATTTTATTTCATTTATCGTTTTTCATGAAAATTTATTGCTTTTGTATTTAAGTTTAGTAAATTGTTTTTTTTTTTTTGGATTTTAGTAATAGTTTTTTGTTTTTTTTTTCGTAGTTATGTACTAGACATATCCATTCATATCGACATAATTTTTAAATGTTTCTTAATCTTAACAGCATTGTGTCTGTGTGTGTGTGTGTGTGTGTGTGTGTAGGTGTGTAAGTGTAATCTTTGTAATTGTTCTTAGATATTATATCCAAACGGGTCGCTGCTATGAACGTATGCTACCCATTAGCAACGGGGTGCTCTCGGCAGCCTTTGAGGTAATCACGTTATGGCGGGTGCTTGAGGAGCTTGATGC
This sequence comes from Drosophila willistoni, assembly GCF_018902025.1. Taxonomy (NCBI): domain Eukaryota; kingdom Metazoa; phylum Arthropoda; class Insecta; order Diptera; family Drosophilidae; genus Drosophila; species Drosophila willistoni. The sequence continues at coordinate 2,449,656 of NW_025814046.1, forward strand.
CGGCGGCGGTCCAGGTGGTCCAGGTGGTCCTCTATAGCCTCTACTAGAACCCGGTCGTGGACCGGGTTGCTGTTGTTGTTGTTGATCATCTGGCTCGATATGTTCATCGATACGGGATTGGCGTGCCTTTCGCTTTTGATCGCTCAACTCGTGCAAATACAGAGCACTGAGGCACATATCAGCCACACCCACACCCATGGGATTCTTGGCCAGTCGTGGCTCTACACCATATAGATTATAGAGTAGTGTGTCACCGGGTCCCTCGAGTCGTCCTTCGGCACGACTGAGACGCAAACGTCGCATGCTATCCAATGGTCCCACACTGGCAGATAGATTCTGTTGCAGCATTTGACGGAAATCACTGCCAATGGCACCAGCACCAGCAGCAGCAGCAGCGGCAGCAGCAGCTGGTTGAGGTTGAAATGATTGGGATAACTCCAGCTGAGCAGGACTCAACTGAGCTGCAAGCACTGAATTGGCTATCGAACAATACTCCTCGCCAATGGTGCCAAATGAGATCAGACTATGGGTCAGAGGATTCTCTGCTGGTTGATTAATATTGGTAGTTTTCGCTCTGACCAATTCACCCATGGCATGGACTCGTATGCCCTTAATAAATTGGCTAGCTTCTTTGGGCATTTGCCATTCCGGATTATTGAGTGTGAATCTTACCAGAGACATTTCCGTTTTGCCACCCACCAGGCTTTGGGGCAATTGCACAGTGTTGGGTCCATGTGGTGGTGGTGGTGGCTCCATTTGGCCACTCTGGCCGATCTGCCAGTCGGGATTACCATGTCTGCGCACATCCATCTGGGCAAATGAACAGACATTACCAACGCCACGCACCGACACTGTAAATGTGCGAAAGAATTTTACAATTTCCATGGCCTTGGGACGAAAGACAAAGATAAGGACGAACGGTGTCACAAATGGACTAAAGATTTCACTCAACAGGTAGCCAGCTTTGAATTGAAAGAAATTGCTAAATTCGTTGCGTACCCGTGCCGTGTGTGCCTGGGATCGCCATTCATTGGGCAGGTAGTGAACATGAGCCAAAATGGCAGTCATTAGCTGTTCGGGGCACCAAATTAAATTCTCATCTGGTATCATGGTGCGACAGACGACACCAATTACCGTTAGCACGGCCATGATGGTCAACATATGTTCCACCTGGAAGACATGTTCCTCGTAAATGCCAAAACCCAAGATTAGCAACAGTAATCCACCACTTATGAAGAGTAAATTTTTGGCTATCACCGCGCCTAGAGGTGATGAAAATGAACTTAGATAACGATCGGCATACTCATAGGCACGATTCAATCTGGCATCCAATTCATGGTCCAGCTCATTGAAATGCCTCAAATACAGACGTCCATAATTCGACCATGTACGCAGACCCAAAGCACTTGGCTCTTTCCTTAAGATGTTGGCATATGAGAAACTAAAATAGATCAATTGCCAAAAAAAGATTACCGGAGCCAATAGTAAATTCACCAAGGCCACGCCCAATATCAACTTGGATAGCCTTTGCGCCAAGTCCGTTTGATTGCTCCTCACGGCAAATTCATCGCGCAATTGCCAATTGTTTTGAAATGGTGAGCCAGGACCGCGAAAGAGTATAAATTCAATATTGAAGAGCATGCCACGACTTAGGGAACAAATCTCTCCAAGAAATGGTAGATTATAACGCACTGGCAGCAATTGCTTATTCATTAGAGCAACCAAATAATTCTTGAATCTCAACACCCGATGATAGATATCCAATTCGGTAAGGGATTCCTTATCAATGCACATATGCTGCTCGGCCTGTACCTTGCGGGTCTTTTGCTGCACCTCATGCCAGGTAATGTTATCTAGTTCGGCATCCTCGATGCCCAAGGCAGTGTTATAGAATTTCTTAATATCCGCATAGTGTATTATATGATATATAGTCCTGAGCAGGCGTATGCCCAAATAGATGGCCGCCATAAATATAATGATAAAGGTAAAAATACCAATATCATCAATACACTCTCCCGCCGGTTTGATCACATCCGAAAGTGTAGTCTTAGCCGAAGGTGTAGTCTTATTTGGATACTTATCGCCAAATAGGATGTCATAGTGGATGCAGTGCATCGTGAATGTTAACAACCAGATGACAAATGCAAATTCCAGCACTTGCAATACTTCATCTAGTACAATCACTTGAAATCCATGCTTTTGCTGATAAGTGTACATGCGGGAGAAAAATGAATCCAAATCTTCAATATGATTCCATCGAGCCTTACTCGTCTCTGGAACAATGTGAATCATAATGCCACTCGTATGTGGCGTGTCCATTTCATGTTCCTGCTCATCGTGCTGATGTTGCTGGTGGTGGTGGTGTTGTTGCTGTTGCTGCAGGGGAGGATCGGTGAGGTCTAAATGCGCAGCAGCTGTGAACAATGATTTTGCGTTCTCGTCGTCGTCCGCTGCTGTTGTTGTTTTTGTTTCTTTTGCTTGGTTAGCCTCTACATTTGCTGCTGTACGAAATGGATTTGTCAGCTCCTCGTCCAGGGAGCGATAATTAATATTTGGGCTTGACATCATGCACCAAGCCCCAAGGTCAAATATCTAATACAAATTTATTTATATCACACTTTGCTTTGCTCGTTTATATAGTATTTTAATTAAACACAAAACACAAATTTCGTCTTTGTTTTGTATTTTGCTAGAACAACTGTTGCCCAACTGTTTTATCTAACTATGAAGTTGCCACACATTTTCTTTAACACTGGCGCCATCTATACAATAACTAATGGTTAACTAATCAGTGCTGGCAACATTTTTATCGTTTCATAGAGTTAAAACAAAAACAATTATTTGTATTTAATAGTCTAAAACGAACAATTTAAGAACTTAAGAGTTGCCACGACATTTGAAAAATGTTTTCAAATGCTTGGCTTACACCAAGAAATAACGTGTTTCGCCCTTAGCGGCATGTAGCGGGATTTGAAATGCTCTCTTAGTGGTCATCTCTAACGAAATTCTGGCAACGCTTTTGTTGTTCAAATTTGCTAAAAGAAGAAAAGAAAACAATGAGCAAATATTCTGCATCCTTTGCGAAAAATCCGGAAGATGGGGAATACAAGGAACCAAAATATGCCCACATGTTGAGCACAGAATGTATGTAACCACATTGGAGGACCACCCAAACCGGAAATAACTTTTCAATTTTAAGATTTAGAGGATATGCCAGAGGAGCACCAAGGAATGTCTGGAAATTTAACCGGCCGATGCAAATGGGCTGATGGCGAAGTGGAAACATTTTTTGATATCATAAGAACACTCAAATTGCAATCTCATCTCAAAACCAAAAGAAACGACAAAGTCTTTAAGCTGATAGTCAGGGAAATGAACAAACGCGGCTATCAAAAGAAACCCGATCAGTTAAAGATTAAGTATCATCAATTGAGGCGTCAGTACGCTAGGGCCAAAAGTGTAGATGAAGGGTCAGGATTATTTGAGCATTTCGAAGCGTTACACGAGTTGGTCGATGAAAATCGCTCAGAGCAGGAAATGGAGAATGATTCCAGTGCTGCAGAAATAGATGAGGTGGAGGAAGATGCCAACATGGACAGTGAGGAGAGGGAGGGTGGCGGTTAGTTGTATCATGCCATTGCTTTGCACATATTTACTTACTCTTATATTGCAGATGCTGGCCAAGATGATCCTGGAGCTTCTAGTTTCATTAATGCCCGCTGCAAATGGGCTGAGGGTGAAGTGGATGTGTTTCTTGATCTGATTACATCGATGGGTCTGCAAACGGCTTTGCTGCGCAAACGTAATGCCAAAATCTTTAAATTGCTATCCAAGGAGATGTCCAAAAAGAATTACATAAAGGGACCGGATAAGTTACGCATTAAGTTTCAATTATTAAGGCGTCTCTATAACAAGGTCAAAAATGGCAGCGATGAATCCTTCGAGCACTTTGAGGCCATGCGCAAGGTACTGGATCCCACAGAGGAAGAAGCTGCCATGGCCGAAGGTGATGGAAATTTTAGCAGTAGTAGCGACAGCGAATTCAATGATTCGGACGATGAGGATAATGATTTCGCCCAGCGTGGAGGCGGTGAGTCCTTATGATTTCATTTTTGATTGTTGTTTTTAAACAATTGTCATTCCTCTTCTGCAGCACATTTCTGGTCGGATGAGGAAGTGGATGCGTTTCTACTGATCATTAAGGAAAATGGCTTCTTTCGTGCCCTCGATGGTTCACGTAAACGTAACTTTAAGACTCTCATACACATCTCCCAAATTCTGGCCAAACAATCCTACAAACGTACACCCCATCAGCTTCGGAATAAATTGCGTCTGCTGATCAAACGTTACAGGGAAGCCAAGAAGAATGGACTTTCCAATGTACGCATCCTGCCACGACATTTCGATATGTTCGAGGATCTATATAATGCTCCCAAAACGCAAGCGAAAAAGTCAATGGATTTACCTAAAGTAAACACTAGTCCCAGTTTAGCATCGAAGCCATTGTCAAAGAAATTTAAACAAAAAATGCCATTAGATAGCGATTTAGAGCAATCAAGTTCCAGTTGTGATCTCCTAAGAGCTGCTGCCGCTGGTGAAAGCGATTACTTCAATGGTGATGCTGATGGAGCGGATACCGGCTATGATGCCGGTCTACCAGAGCCAAGTCCCCTGGAGGTACTTACGGCCATCAATAAGAATCAAAAGCAACTTTTAGCATTCCTCAAGACATCCAATGATAATTTCCTCCGGCAACAGCAAGAACAGCAACGACAATTTCTTCAAGAAATGGCCACAATTATGAGGCAGGATCGTGAGGAAAACTTTCGCATGTTAGCTGAACTAATCACGTCATCCAAATGATAAAACTACATCGAGTCGAGCTTTTTAATACCCCCGGACTACCAAACGGGGGATTACATAAAGATGAACAATTGATTTAAATTAGGATAGCAAGAATATAAAATAGTTTAACAATAATTTTAATTTATAAACATCACAAAAAATATCGTTTAGATATTTTTAAGAAAATAAATAAGATGCGATTTTATACTCACCTTTTTATAAATCCTTTTATTCATCGAAAATCAAAATATGTATACTTACTTATGTAAATTGTTTCATTCATTGGTATTATTTAACGAGAATTTTGTGAGGGTACTTTGAAATTCGTTGCCATAAAGTTTTTTTTTTTTTACACTTAAACACAAATATCAATGTTAAGCTTCTAAAACTTTTATTGAATTGAATTCGAAGTTATTTGCAAAAGAGGTTTATCATTATTTTGTTTTTTTTACTTTTTTTGTTTAGTTTTTGGTTTTTCTTTTGTAGATTCTTTAATGTTATTTGGTGTGAGTGTATGTGTGTGTGTGTGTTTAGTGTTTGAATTTATTTCATTTTTATTCCTCAATTGTCTACAAGTTAGCTAAATTGTGTTTTGTTTTTTTATTATTTACTTTTTTTTTGAGAGATTTTAAATTATTATTTTGATATGCTACATTTTTTGGGATTCATTTTTTTTTTTTTTTTGTTTGCGATTAATTTAACAGTTAGTTATTTGTGTTTTTATTTTTGTTTTCTTTTTAACATTTAAGCGAAAATGCTTTATTTATTTATAAACTTTTTTTTTGTAGATTCTCGTCACAACAACTAAGCAAGCTCTCAATCTCTGATCAACGTTGTCCATAAAAAATAATTAAACCTTAAAAAAAAGGATCACTAAATGTTGTCCAATTAATTATAAATTTAACAGTTTAACTAAAAACATTTGATTATTTTGTTTTTTGTTGTGTTGAATATTTGTATGTAACAATATGTATGGTTTATTTTTCTTTCTTGTTGGTTTTTTGTTTTTTTTTTTTTGTATGCTACGCTTCAGGCACAAAGTGTATAAATTACAAATACTTCAACTAATCCATTTCGATTTTTTGTCTTGGTGAAGTAACATAACATATACATATATCTATTATGTTTAATTATTTTTGTTTTTTTTTTTGTTTTACAGTTTTGTTCTCAATTCCGATTTGTTTTTTAGTTTTCACCTTAAAAGAAGTTGAAGATTTAATAAATTATATACAAATATCAAATCGAAAAGTCATTTAAAAAAATATTGGCTCATAGATATCGAAATAATCGGTATTGGGAACAATTCCATAAATTTATATTGATTTGTATTTAAGTTTATACCCTTGCAGAGGTTTTTTTTTAGTTTTTTGGTCACATAATGCTTGATGAACCAAAGATAAATTTTTCTTGAAATTGTTTAGACTACTTTTTGAAAAGTACGTAAATTAAATTCCATATTAGACTAAATATATAAAAACTTATAGTTTTAAAAGAACAAATTCTAGATATGTCACTAAGAGTTTCATTTAGTATAACTTCTATGAAGTTTAAAATAGATGAACTTAATAAATTTTTGGGATATGTTATGAATCAATTTCAAACCATTTTTTATATATTAGTTCTTTTATCAATCGAATTTGAATTCTTTCAAAATATTCTTTCGCAATGACTAAAAATAAACTTTAGGTTCAGAAATTTAAGATTTATTAAATTTTAGTTCTTCTATTAATCAAAAATTTCTTTCGCAATGATTTTTAAATAAATTTTCAGATCTATGTAGATCCTAGTCGAGAAACTGCAAGGGTATTGATTTATTATATATATAAGTAGGCTTCCTTTCGGTTTTCCGAACATAATTTACGGTGTGATTTTTTGTATTTTCTTTTTTATTTTTGGTATTATTGTTTTTGCGGTGTATTCGATTTCTGGAACGGCTTGGCATAAAGTCTAAATTGTAAGAGTTTTAGGCTAATGCTGCTTGGGCTAAGCGCTTGGCTGCTGCTGTTGCTGCTGTGTTTATTATTATATTAAATATGGTATGTTTAATTTCTCTTTTCTTTTTTTCATATAACAACAATAACAATTTGTGTGTGTTGCGTGTGTGTGTGTCGTGTGTGTGTCTGTGGTGTGTATGTTTTTGTTTTAGTATTTAAGAGCTAACCGGCTCGGGCAGTGGATTCTCAGTGATGCGTATTTTGTTGTTTTGTGTGCCATAATATAGGGTACCCGATGTATCCGTTGTTGTTGCATTTGTTGTTGTCATATAGGCTCGATTCCCATTACCATTCTCCTCCTGATCCTGATCAACCAATTCATCCTCCTCTTCCTCCATTTCGGATGCAACAGCACTGTCATTCGATGCGGCATTATTATTCTCACCATGATGACAATTGATGGCCGTTTCCCTAAGACGTTGACCCAAACGTAAATTCAATTGCCTTTCACGTTCCTGCATTGCTTGCATTTGTTGCTCCCGGAAATTGGCAAAGAATATCGACGAATAGGTATGATATTTGGTGCCACAGGGTGAGCTAGCTGGCGTTGATAAAGGTGTTGCTGTGGCCCAGTTGGAGTTTGAAGTTATTGGAGTAGTGGTAAGTAGTATTTTTGGTGGGGGGGAGGGGAAGGTAGTAGTAGTTTTGGTTTTTGTTATTTACTTGACTTTTTGTTTAGTTTTATCTAAAGATTTTTCTTGTTTTTTAGGTTTTCTGGTTGGTTTTTTTTTTTTGCTGCTGCTTCGGTGTGTGCGTGTGTGTGTGTGTGTGTGTGTAGTTTGAGTGTGTTGATGTATGATCAGGATGAAAGCTGATGCTGGATGCTGGTTCTGCACATGCTGATTGAATGATGATGCTCGCGATTTTGATAGATAGATGAAGATATTAGATGTCCCCCTTCTCCTCTCTATATAGTCCAGTTTCCTGCTATATGTTTTTCATTTTGTGGGAAAGTTCAACGAAAAAAGAAAATCCAACGTCGAATTTTCTGCGAATTTTTTTTTTTTTTGCTTATATTTCTCATAATTCGTTCGGTTTATTTAGAATTCTCAAATATACAACAAAAGCTTACACTTTGAATTATTTTCGTTATATGTATTTGTTGTTTTTTTTTTTTTTTGCATATATACGTATTTTGTTAAATCTGTTTTATTAGCGTTGTTTTCTTTTTCTTTGTCCATGTTTTATGTATGTATATTTGTATAAAGTATTGTAAATATATAAAGTTTTATTGCTTCAATACATTTAGGCGTTGGTATGCGTGTATTTTGTAATGTAATGTGTGTGTGAATTTTTCAAAATAAACTGAAGCTTAAACAATTAACATAAGGCAGCTCTTTGTAAAGTGTAAAAATTTAACCAATGCAAGCTTAGACCAATAACTTCATTGTTTCTTTAACAAAAATTTAATATTTCCCAGTTTAATACATCTATTAACATCTGTGTCAATTATCATTAAGATCAGATGGCTACTTTTCATGGGAACAAGCAATCCAACATATGAATTTCGGTCTGAAAAACTTGCTTTCTAAAATATTAATAATTTTTGGCTCGATATTGAAAGCTAAGCGAATCTCTCTTTTCGTAACCCAATTCTAAAGCCTCTAAGAACCAGACAATTTCTGTCAACAGTATGACAACTAACAATTTTTTGAATATTTAAAAAAGTAATACACAATTTGACTTTGAAGTCTTCGAGCAAATGGATGAACTTACATAACCACCTCTTTTTATTACATTTCAAATCATATGCAGATATTTTTCGATGGAAAAAGTCATGAAATTTCCTAATTTTCTGTTCATAAATGACTAATATATGGAGAGAAAGTTTAACCCTAGACAGGAATTCTATTGATAACATCCTTATTACCCATTTGTTAATCTGTTTTCACTCCTTATAGAGTTGTATTTTTAATCATACACTTCGATGGACTTATGTACATTCTGTTATTGTACTTTATATAAATCTAATTTTGACCATATGGAAGAGTCATGAGGGAAATTTTTTGCCTGAAGTATGCGAAAAGATGAAGAAGTTGTGGGGAAAAAAAAAGGAAAAACTCAAGGCAGAACAAGTTTTTAGGCATACGAACAGTTATAAACTTCTTGCAAAAAATGAATAGTTGTTCAGCGTATTGCATACTTAAAGGGGCGAAATCCCCCATTTTATTGCCCCGGATGCGCCTATGAGTCAGTGTTAACTAAAAGTTTTCAAATGCTAAACAAAAATGGTAGTGGCACTTTAAATTTAAAATTAAACTCAAAAAAGCTGCCGAAAAGGATCAAAAATATATATTTAATTATGAATGATAATAGACAAATACAAAAATAACGCACACATAACGTACACACATAATATATATATGTATTTATAGAATATTCAAATATACATAAACATTACGGTTTTTTCTTTTCATTTGCTTTTTTTTTGTTTTATTATTTTTCAAATTCATTTTAATTGAATTTCCAATATCTTAAGCTAAACAATACCGTACAGATACATATAAGATATATATATATAATATAAATTATAATAATTAATAAAAAATAACTCAACAAAGCCAAAAAAAAAAATGTATATATGAAGGAAAAATTAGAAAATAATAACTGAAAAATAATAATCAATTGGAAATCACAGAACAAAAAGAAAAATTTTATGTTGTTTTGATGTTGTTTTGTTGTTGTTTGTTGTTGTTTTTGTAGTTGTTTGCCATTTTGTTATCTCAGCGTAATAAGTGTTGTTGTTGTTGTGGTGTGGCTTCCAAAAAATTTCTCTCACTCGTGTGTAATGTAATGGTTTTTTTTTGTTGTTAATTAATTGATTGATTGATTCATTGATTGTATATTGGGTTGCTCTTCCTCCAAGTCCTGCGAGGATCAGCACCTCACACAGTATTCCTCTCTCTGTCTCTCTGAGTGTGTTTATGTGTGTGTGTGTATGTGTGTGTTTTAATGCACACTCAGATCAATTTGATTGGAACTGCTCCGACTGGCCATTGAGATTTTGCGCGCCAACTTTTGTAGTGTGCCAACAGCTTCAGAAATGTTGTGGTTCGTTTTTATCAATATCATGGATTTATTTATATTTTTTTTTTTTGTAATTTCATTGCGTGTAAATAAATAAAATAAATAAAACATCAAAATAAATTAAACATTTTTGCAAGTGTAAGTGTAAAGAGAGAGCAAGAGTAGGAGAAAATAGTGATAAAGATAGAGGAAAAGATAGCAATTAAAAGACAGAAACGGAGCAAAACTACGTGTTTTTGTGAAGAGAGCGAGAGAGAGAGAGAAAGTTAATGTCCTTTTGCAATAGAAGCTTTCAAAGCTCACAAGGACAATCTCTTTTTCTCTCTTGCCCTCTTCTTTTCTATGTGTTTGTATGTTGTGTGTGTGTGGGTGTGTGCTATATATATATATATTTCTAAGCTCTACTATTATATCAATTATATTTTTTTTTGTAGATAATATTTCATTTTATTTAATTTAGCTAAATGCATTCCAAACTAGAATTTTTGTTTAAAAATTGTTATTTAATTTTGTTCTTCAAGCTGCCTATTGAGTGGGTTTCTCAGACACTGTGTATGTGTGTGTGTGTGTGTACAAATATACATACCATTAATTTATTTCATTATTATTGTTATGGTTTTTAGTTGTTATTTGTAAACGAAAAGAAATATTTTTGTAGGTTTTTAAAAGTCAAACGCGGACCCCCCAAAAAAAAAATAAAGACGAGAAATGATTATAATGAAGTAAGCAAATGATGACCAGAGAGAGATAGAGAGAGACAGATTATTGGGTGTTATAATGAAAGAGATATATAAATGAGTGTGATAAGAGATAGTTAGTTGGATAGAGAGACAGACAAAGTGGGCGGGGTTAAGGCAGGCAGGCGGCGATATTTATATTATTTTTTGTACATATTGTTGTTTGATTGTGTATTATTTATATATATAATTTTTTTTTTTTTATTATTTTTATGTGTTTGTTTTTGTTGGTTTTTTTCAGTTTTTTTGTAGCGAAAAACAAGCAGTTTTTGGAGAAGGAAAAAAAGAAATGAAAAAAACAAAGTAAGATGAAGAATATTGAGATATTTTCGTTGATAAAATGTTGGAAAATGGAGGTCATATCAGTTGTGTGTTGTTTCAAGAGAGTTATTAGAGAAGGGAGTAGAAATTTTGGTGGTGGTGTCGGGGGGTGGTGGTGGTGAGAGTAGGGAATTTATGGCGACAGACAATAAGACAACTGAGGCTGACTAATTTTAAACCCTGATTTGATTTTCAACAACTTTTTGTTCGTTCGTTTGATTTTGATTTTATTATTTGTAAAACTGTTACATATAATATATATATATTGTATATATAGTTTTTTTTGTTTTGTATATATAAATTTTATAATTTATTTGAAAAGCCAATTGGTTTTGTTTTTTTTTTTATATTTAACTATATTTTTTTTTCGTTTGGTTTGACAATTTGTTTCAGTTTTGTTTAATACATGAAAAAAGCTGTGGAAAAACTTTTCTTTTTGGTTTTGCAATTTTCTCTTCAATAATTACTCTAGATACTCTAAGGGGGTTGTGGGGTATTCAGGATTATAGTCGTGGGACTAATAGGAAATACTGCTTTTTCATCTTTGGAATTTGATTCGATTTTGAACTGAACTGTAAACTTGATTAATCATTTGCGGAGCTAGAGACTTGTTCGGGGGGCGGGGGAGATTCTCTCTCACTTAATGATTAAAAAGTGAATGGATCCAAATTGGGAGATTTTAGGTGTAAGACTAAGAGATATAAAGATAGGTGGTAGATTTAGATTTGATTTGATTTTTTTTTTTTTTTTTGTAGATTGTTGGAGTTGAAGTGGTTGGTTGGTTGGTTGGTTGGTTGAGTGTGTGCGCTGCTGTGTTATCTAACACTTACCATAGCCCTCGCCCTGCAAGAATAGCCGAAAGGCTTCAGCCAATTTGGCTGGCTGCTCCTCCAGAACCAAAGCGCAATCGGAAATCTAAGAATAATAGTAAAATACAAAGATTAGAAAGAGTTTTTTTTTGGTTTCCAATGTTCCCGACAAACCTTCATCCATGACGAATTTGTTGGATCCAATCGTCCATTAAAAGTCACCGTATCATCGACATGTGGCGACAACGATCCAGTTATATTAATCACCGGCATCTTTAATGTTGTGGCTGCCGTCTCGGTGCCAGGTGTGCCTGGTGGTGTTCGTGCCAAATGCAAATCATTACGATGTATATAGGCATTAATTAGCATTGCCAAATTGGTTGGATTCACGGCACGCTCGAAATGCTGCTTATACATTTGCACCAAATCATGATTACGCTCCTCCGGATTGCGTCCAAAATGATGCCACATCAAATAATCAATGACACCCTGGGTCATGCCTTTGGTACGCAAGAACCGAGCATTGAAACTCTGATAGCCCCATTCAATCCATCCCGGTTGTGTTGACACACAATTGATCAGACACAATGCTCCAACCTTATCCGGATGGCCATGTGCGAAACGAGCCAAAATATTTGCTCCAGCACCAACTCCAAATCCAATTATCGATTTCAAACCAAAATGCGACAAAACGAAAAGCAACTGGGCGGCCAATTCATCCATTGTTGGGTAGACATAGCTAAGAAAAACAAAATTATATTATTAATTAGATATAGGTTGGCTTCTAATGCAAATCTTATGTAAAATATAGTTATAATTGAAGACTTTAATATTTAGGATACATTTTAAGCGATTCTTTCAGAATAAAAATTCATTGATTAGTTGTGTTTTCTTTGTCTTTGTAACTTTCTTTGATTATAATGTAGATATATCTATTGTAGTCAATCGATTATTCCACTTCCTTGGGAATTTGTTGGAAATGTAAATCATATTACTAAATATTGACTTAATAAGAGTTAACAAGAATGTAAGTATTAGAGTTCATACTAAAAAGTTGACCACTACTAAATTTCAAATATATATTTTTAAGTTTTATACAATTATGCACAAAATTATATAATTTGCATTATTTTTTTATGCCCATACAATGTTCTTTAATAAGGCTACCATTATTTCTTTCGACAATTCATAAAACCGATGTAGTTTAGACTAAAAATTTGAAAATAAAGAAGATGCTGGTAATAACGGTACTCAAAAGGCCGGTCATATCGCTTCGTTATAACCGCTAATTGCTTTCAACGCAATTAAAGAAAAATTCTTTTCCTTTATTTATGCGCAGTATTTGTTTAAAAACTTCTCCATTATAAGAGGTTAAAAGCGATATCGTTATAACCTAATTGATCCAAATTTTGTAAGCGAATTAAGCCTTCATGAGTTTATCGCTATAAGCAGTAATTTATCGTTATAGCCGATATGTACTGTTCATACCATTTACAGCCTTCAACTTAAACTTTTTTCGTATCATTATGAACTGTTCAATGTGTTTGCCAAAAAAAAAAACTCCTATCGTAATGTATCCTATTATATGACGTAAAAAATATAAAGTTTTTTTGAAAAATTAACAAAGTTATCCCATTTCGTTGGGAATTTGTTAAAAGTGTAAATCATATTACTAAACATTGAATTAATAAGAGTTAAAAAGAGTATAAGTATTCGAGTTCATACCAAAAATTTTTACCAAAACTATTCCAAAATATTTTCATGACGTTGAAATCATATTTTGGGAAAATCCTTATAAGAAAGAAATTGTGCTAATTGATAGATACCATCAAAAGAAATTTAATAATACCAGATCGTAAGACTATACATAATGAAACTGGTTCACTAGATACAGATTTATCTTAAATATGTAAGATAATAAGAACGCCGACTTAGCCTATTAGTTCTCTATATAGATTCCTTTAAAATATATTTTATCTATTTTGTATCCAATTTTGCCAAATTATAGCTGGTTCGCTCCTGTTTATAAGAAATTATGAATATGATTTTTGAGTTCCCTATATTCCTCAGTTTGTATTTTGGCCAATTTCTAACCGATTTTAACAAGTTATATCTAAGTTTTACTTACTCCTCTGGCAATGTGGGTGCACCCTCCTCCTGTCCCGGTGCAGTCACATGATAAACACAAAAGTTCTCCAACAGGCCACGCATCACGGGATAATTAAAGAAGCCAGCAAAGCTGGTAGCATCTGTTTATCCCAGAGAAAAAGGAGAATTAGTTAGGATACAGTTTATTATAAGAACTAGAAAGGACTTACAATTCAGACCCAAATCATGATAGGTGACAATGGCCGGTTTCGATGTATCACCTTGAATGGCCACATGTATATCACCCTTATCTGTGGGTACACGACGCTGTTCACAGGCCTCCAATATGGAGCCACGGGCATTGGGGAATTGCAATTGCACTGAACGCAATTCAATGTCATCCATCGGATCAATGGGCATGGTGCTAAATCATAAGAATAAGATACAATCCAATGCAATTTAAATAATTGAGAATAGAGAATAAGTAAATTATTTATGTATTCATATATTATTTGGTGTCATAAGTTATGGCAGTTCGGGATTGGTCTTGACGGGGGGGTTGGGGGGTTTGGTATCTGTTCATAAACTTGTATATACTAAAAAGGTTGATCTCATTTAGGCGCGCTGCTTCTACACTCTAATCAATAAATCATTACAAACAAAAAAAAAAAAACAAAATATATTATTAAACTAAAGCAAAACTTAAACAAAAACAAAACGCATAAACACATTCCATAGAGTAAAAGAGAAAGAGAGATAATGTAAGGGGTTACGTACTCGATTTTTTATTTATCAGTCTTTATTTGCATAAAAACTGAACAATACATTATATCTAAAAATGAAACAGAATATAAATCAACTGGAATAATATCTTTGTACAAAAACAGAACCAAAAAAAAAAACAAGAAAAACTGTGTGTAGCTATTTGTGTGACAGTGGTTGTGTGTGTTTCGGTGGGGCTTTATCTCAGCAAAAAACAAAAAAAAATGGTTACAATCTTCATGTTACTGAACTATATCTAACTCTAGTATATATTGTATTTATGTATATCATCTAAGTTACTTGTCTATCTCTGGTTTTAGGTCTTACCCCAGCAGATGTGCCTCCTCGGCAGTGTGTGTTGGTGCTGATGGCATCTTGGTGTTCAGTAGTGTCTTACCAGTTTTGTCCCGATCTCTGAAATAAATACTATGAGAGCATGCAAGAAAAAGAGAGAGCAAACCGAAAAGGAAGAAACCAAAAACAACACAAAAGAAAAAAAGGATATCTCTTTTTGATTTTTTTCTTTTTTTTTTCATTTTGTTTATTTGCAACGAGTTTTTGTATTTCTTTTGATTTTCATTTGCTAATATTTGTATGTGTATGTATATATATTTCGCGCAGTGTATTTAATTCGCAAAATATGTATGTGTATGTAAAGTATATATATATATATATGTTTCGATAGTGTACAGAGAGCGAGTTCAATAGTTATAGATTTAGAGTGAGACAGACTTAAAGAAGAAGGCAGTTTTATCCTTTGAGTATGTACATGGGATTAATGAAGGAAGCAAAAATGAATTGTGAAAGCGCGCGTGTGATGAGCATGAATGGATAGATGGATGGATGGATGGAACTTGGACGAGAGTTAGAGTATTCCCAAGGACATTGTTTTACATTACGTTCTTACGTTGTTACGTAAATGTAAATAAATGAGTCACGCAATGTCATTCGGGGTAAAAATGTTGTCCCTTCCCCGCACACCACCAACTAAAACTCAAACAAAACAAACAAGTGGCGCCAGAAATATGAGAGAGAAACCCATGAGCCGGTGGCGGCAGCGTCGGTAAAGGTAAATGAGTGGGTGGTGGCGATGGTAAACTAGTTGTCGTCGCCCACCTACCAAAATTCCACCACAGATTGCCCACCGGAGGAGTGAAAGAGAGCTTTTTGTAGCAACGCACATGTGCCTAGGTAATTTACTTAATAAACAAACAAAAATACATATTTTTCACCATATTCCTGCATAGGGAAAAGTCAATTAGTTAATGTTGCCGCCTCCCTCAACATGTGTCCTTGGTCCTGTCAAAAGCACTAATACTTATAAGCAAATCTTTTCAACTTGTATTCAAATCAATTTTTTGGCCCAGTCTCAAATGGTAATAGTTTTGTTTTTATTGTTATCGCTTATATAGTATATAGAAAACCCAAGTCTAAATTGAAATATTTGGTTATGTAATTTTGTTTAGCAGAGGGGCTCAATTCTAAATTGAAATATTTTATGACTTTTGGCAAGAGTTATAGAAGAGCTCTTCATAAATATATATTTTGAGATTTATTTGAGGGCTAGATAATAAAATATATACGTATCAATTATGAAATACGGATCTACGCTGCACTCAGTCATTAAATCACAAGAACCTTTTGTTTCGTTTCCTTTCCAAGTACAGTGAAGGACACAAAATTAAGACGTTTAGCGTTCCCTTCAGTCGAATGAGTTTAATTCAGTTTTTGAACAAAAAATCCCATAATTTCGAATGAAAAGTATTATTTATAGATTAACATTGACAACATTAACAACATCACGAAAACCTTTCGTTTCGTTTCCTTTCCATGTACAGTGAAGGCCACAAAATTAAGACGTTTAGCGTTCCCTTCAGTCGAATGAGTTTAACTAATACAGTTTTTGAACAAAAAATCCCACAATTTCGAATGAAAAGTATTATTTATGGATTAACATTGCGACAGGTAAAAGAAAGAGAGAAAATGCCCTCTAAAATACAGATGAAGGTACAGTTCTGAACCAAAAAAAATCTTCCCTTTTATGAAATTTAAACAGAATTTGTTTCTTTAACTGAGTGAATGAAATTGGTATGAATAAAATTACAGCTTTTCACCAAAAATATACATAAACTGCATCACTTGAATAGACCAAGGAGAATTTTTAAAATATTTTTGGACTAAGAAATTAATGTATAATGTATTAATGTAAGTTTATGCACATATCAATCATTCAGTTCCCTCTTTTCTTTCTTTGTGTTAAATTTAAGAGTCAAGACCATAAATTTTGATTTCTGTGCTATTCAACTTTTCCAGAGAAATGGATGTTAAATAGATGTTTGAAGTGTCCGAAGAGAATGTCTATCTAAATAATGCGGAATATTCAACAAAATTCTTATTCTTTCAAATATAGAAGATTTTCGAGATCTTGTCTAACGTTATGTAGTATTTTCTCTTATGTTTATAGATTGCGAAATCTATTGTGGACAGTTAAACAAAATATCTGTTCTTTTTGTAATATAATCAAATGAAATTTGAACAAAGAACATGACTATTTAGAACGGTCTACATTGAAAGTTTCTTCCATTGCCAAGTCCAGGAGGTCCAGGATTACGTTGCTTCCAGCGTCTCTTTATATATCTTTTTACCAGCGGCCACAAATTCTCATGGCGGCGGACAAATATCGTTTGGAGTATAAATTTATTTTGATAATGTTTAATCACGGGATTCATGTGTTGACCATAGCTCAGTAGGCGTGCCAAGACCACATCTGGGGCATCATCTTCACGTCGCACCAATGGATCACCCGTAACATCATCACGATTTGCAACTTTGGGAGCCATAACCCCCGTATTGTACACTCGACCCGATGGTGGGTGTATCATACGATTCTTCAGTTTACCCACAATGGCATGATGGGGCATATCCAAGTTGAGGACAAAATCCATTTTAACAAATCTATCAAGTTGATTGGCTTGCTTGATATTACGTGGATAACCATCGAGTATATAGCTTTTTTCGCCAACACGCTGTATAGCTTCCTGGACCATATCTGTGAGCAAATGATCAGGCACTAGTTTTCCTTTTGTGGTATATCCTTGGGCCTCCTTGCCTATAGGTGTTCCTTGGCGTATATGATGGCGTAACATGTCACCCGTTGATATGTGAACCGCATTAAATTTTTGGGAAATCTTTTGCGATATATATCCTTTGCCACCACCGGGCGGACCCATAATCAAACAACGAAAACCTCGTGCCCGTCTCATTGTGTGTTATACAGAAGGAGGATGTATGTATGTATAAAAGTGGAACAACAGAAGTGGTAACCGAAAAGAATTTGAATAATAAGTAACTGCCAATTCAACTGGAAACAGAACCAATAATTTTGAGTTAGTCCGTCAAAGATGATCGACTCTGTCTCTAGTCCATTGTCCGATCTATAGCCACGACTTTTTGTTTTTTATTTTATTTCATGTTATTTTTGTAAATTTTGTTTTATTGCTTGCCTAAAAATTGCTGAATAACTAATATTAGATGTAAGGCCTAGTCAGAAGTAAATTTTTTTTTGCCTACTACGTCTCTTAATTTGAATTTTGTTTGCAACCTTGAAATGTGTTGGAGTACAGTTAGCTCCAAAATGTAATATACAACTGATTAGCACCTTGGTTATCCCAGCTAGCAAAAGGTTTCAAACACAAAGATATTTGTATATATTAAATTTAGCTAAAGGTGTATACATATTAATTATTTACCTACCACCATGTATATAAATACTACATGTGTATCATCTATCACACTCTTCAAGGAATATATATTTATGATTGCTTGGTATGTAGGTTTTTACTTATACCGTTAATCAGATATTTCTGTGTATATATTTCTTTTCTTTTTCTCCGTATTTTATTAAGGCAGCCACAAGCGGCGCTTACAGCCACTAACCGGTTAGAACCGAAAAACTTTAGTATTTCCATTGAATCAGAGGTAAGCAGAGAGAATCGCGAGTGCAAACAAACAAAGGCAGAAAGTGCAATGCACTTAAGCAACTTAGTGTAAACAGCGATTCTTAAAGCGTCGTCGTCAAGACGCTCTCTTGTACCCTTTAATGGAGCAATGGAGTCTTGTTTATTAATAAGAATTATATGTAGTTTGATTAAAGTATGAAAATAATTAGGTTTATACATGTGAATGACGTCTTAGAGTCACCTAAGAGATCTACATCCCTTGCGAAAAAACAATAAAACATGGTTAATTTTCATCTTTTGATCAAATTAATCTAAAGAGATCATAAAATGTTATAAGTTTGCATTAATTTTTAGCCAAATTGTTAAAATTTGCATCTTAAAAATCATCTAAGATTTTATTTTTTAAATATTATTTCAAAATATATTCTGCCTTTGAAACAATCTTTAGAAGGTTGACCTTAAGTTGGCTTAAACGCAAAGTTCGATCTAAAACGCAAGACTCGTTCTAAATGATTTCTTAAAACATATGTGTTACCTTTCCCAATTTTGTCACTTTTAACTATTTTTTGTAAAGTTAAAAGTGATAAAATTGTAAAAATTTATTACATGACTTGTTGATATTATAATTTGCCTTGTCTCATCTTAATATAAATCAAATCTTAAGATTTAATAAGGTATATATATTAAATCTTATAGATAATAAAATTTTAGGTTTCTATTCTGACATCAGATAAAAATTGAAACAATTTACGTTAAAAAAACCTTTCGAAATCGAAAACAGTCTTGTATGCTTTAATTCTTAGCTTGATCTAGTTGTAATTCCCAACTTGTTTTAGCATTGAAGTCGTAATATGACATTTTTATTCCAAAATGGCTAAGACAGTCTAAGGATAAGAGAACTCGGTATTTCTCGAAAAAGCCCTGGGAAGACAAGCTTCTTATTCATTGTTTGCCCTTTGATAAGGTTTACTTTAAATTTTTACTCTTACATTTCAATTAAAAACGATCTTATATTTCAGTTTCGATAATTTTAAATAAATGTTATATGAAGAATTTAATCGCTTCCATTTCTCTTGGATTTTTAATGGTATCACTGTTCTGACCTCTTTTTTGTTCTTTCATTTTAATTTCAAGTCTTTCATTCACATTTTAATGCAAATATTAATTGAAGAGTAAATCACTGATGAGACCGCCCCCACTTACTGGCAAAACGGAAATATTAATTAGAGCACTTGATAATTTATGATGAGTTAAACTGTTTTGTGGCCAGAAATAGCTCAAATGTATGCGATGCAGATGTGGGTCGGTCGTCGCTTAAGTCTCACTGTTTGCTGCAAACTGAAACTAAATTGCTTCAAATTGCGCTCTAGCCTCGTTGTTACTGTTGTCTGAGACTGTGACTGAGACTGAGACAACGACGACGACGACGATGACTCTATGACTCAAGCGTTTGTTGAGTTCAGCTTTGGGTTTACATTGCACTTTGGTTTGTTGTATTGACAAAACTGCACGAAACTGCACAGGCAGCCACGACCTTGAGTCATGGCTAACCAAGAGACAACACAAAAGACGAAATAAAATTTATTTAAAAAAAAAAATTAAAGCCTCTTATATAAAACTTTTGCATGCCCTTTCAAAAATATTGTAAGGCAGCAGCAAGATTGTAAGAGAGAATTTGTAGAGAAATCTTACACAAAGGAGCAAACAACATAAAGTTTTGCTCTGTTTAATAAGTTAATTGAAGAATTCATTTTGCTAGCTTTCTTCGTAATAATAATAATAATGGCAAAGTTATTAAACCTAAATTTTCTTGTTGACAAATATTTCAACATTTTGGCAAAGTAAACCAACTATTTAATATTTAATGTTGAAAAACTAAGAGTCTCAGCCTCTGCGGAATTTTCTTATAGATCATAAGTGTATACAATTTAGCTCTGTTTATTAAGTAAAAATAAAAATTAAACTCATTGGTCAGAACTAGAATCAAATTAGTTTAAATAACATTTGCAAATGAAACCTCAGATATTTTTGTCAGGATTTAGCCCAAATAATTAAAGCCCGGCAATCCATTAAGCTGATATTGTGTTTTGAACTTAACTTCGAAAACGATTGAGGTTTTAACCGGATTCGGGAATGCGGAAATGCTCTCGATGTACGTCCAAAAACGACTTGGATACGAAAAAAGTTTGAATGACACTAAATTTGGTCCTTAAATTTCGTAATAAAAAATATTTAATTTTTTCTAATTCTTCTAACCTTTTAGCTAATTCTTCATTTTATCACTTTTAAGGCTTTAAAATCTGTTGGCTATATAAAGATTTAATAGAGAAACTAAACAAGTTCAAATCTAATGACAATTTTAAGAGGTCTCTTTATATAAGGATGATAACTTTGCTTTGAAATACTTAAACTATACACAAGATAGTACATATTGTATAATAAATTTTTTTAGAATATTACGAAGTTAAGAACTTTTTGGAAGAGTTTGTACGGAAATAAAAAGAGAAGCTTAGATTTGTGTTTAACATTTTAGCTTTAAATGTAAACAGTTTGCATATAAAATTACTTTCTTAAAGACGACTAACTGACGAATTATAAAAATTTCTTTAATTTTTTAAGAGTTGCTTTCAAATTGAGTCTTTAAGATTAAAAGCTGTCTATAATTTCGTTATATGTATATTTAAAAATATTCGTTAAAAATAAAATTTCGAAATTTTATCACCTTAGAAAGATTACAAAGTCCTGAATTTTCAAAACAAAATCCCTAATGTTTGGGAAAATTCAGAATTTTAGTGCTTGAATTTAATGATAAGCTAATAAATATAACAGGTGGCGCCACTTGTGTTTGTAACTCATACATCTAACTAACGAAATGATTCATGATACCTTTAAATTAACTTGCATGATCAATTCGTTATAATGCCCCGTAAAACTCGCAAAAAAATTTCTCGTCGATGATGAATGATATTAAGCTTCTTTTTTTTAAGCGGAAATGCTAAAGATATGTGAGCAAATGTGATATTTCCTTTTTAATTTCCAAATTGAAAACGTACAAAAACGTAAGCTCACAATAACAACAACAACAATAATAACAATGACAAGAAGAAAATGAATAGTAATAATAATAATAATCATAATAATAAAGCAAATTTCACATGCAATTGCAAAATTGAGGGAAAAGTGTTTACACAACACGACGAGAAAAGTTAATGGAAAAGCAAAAAAAAAAAAAAAAAGGAAAAACATTTTCATAAATGGAGGGTGCCGCTCAGCTGAGATTATGAGATTAGTTAAACTTACTTACCTGGAGTTTACAACAATTATGGTCTGTCGCTCTGAACGCAACAGTTCTTCACTATCGCCGGGTGATGATTTGATGGCCTGACCTATGACCCGTTTAACACTCTCAAACACCGATGAGGGTGATGAAGTTGGCTCTGTGGTGGTCTGATAAATTGATCCACCACTAGAACCATTGCCATTGCCATTTAAAACAGCTGGCATTGATACATAGCCGCCCTCTGATTGTGGCATGTTTTGGATTTTTTTTTTTGTTTTTCAATTGTTTTTCTTCCAAATTTTGCAAATTGGCTTTTTAAAATTTCCTCACTCGCTATAGATGCGCATGTGTGAGTGAGTGAGTGAGAGTGTGTGGTGTTTGTGTGTGTGTGTGCATGCAGTTTGTTGTGGTTGCAGATTCGTGCATATTTATGTTGTTGTAGTTGTTTTGTTTGTTTGTTTGCAAATTATAACAAACAATTGCATTTATTGTGAGTGTATTCGTTATTTGTTTTTATTCATTCGATTCATCAGATGGCAGCCACACAGCGAGGCATCAATCCATTAATGTCATTCAGATGGGAGTCATATTGTATAATACATATATGTGTATATATATTTATCATATGTAGTAGTATTTGTATGTTACACAAAAGGAGCGTGGCACATCCGCAGCAAAACGTCACAAAAACATAAATCATAGAATAAAAAAAATAAATAAACAAAGGTATATATAGAATAACTTTATACGAGAAAAAAACAATACAAAAAGCGCATTTATTTTGTTTGTTTTTTTTTTGAAAAGGTGTTTTCACAAATTATACGATTCACAATGATTCATTAAACAAATAAATCAAATTTACATTCAACCAAAATGAATAAAATTAATGAGGCAAACACCAAAAATAAACAAAAAAAAATATTGCATAAGCCAGGGAACTCCTTTTACCCTTGGGTTTACACAGCTTTCACCGATTAGCTTTTACTTTAGGAGAGGTTAAGGAATATAACGATTTGATTTTTATTATGATTTGTTAGGTTAATCTAAGTTTAATTATGTGAAAATTGCACAAGGTTAAGTAAGTCAAGGTCACCAAAATCTTTGATAAAAAACACTGAAAATTTATCTTGCATCTCTATCTCTATCTTTCTGTTATAAATAGCTTAAGTTGGCTTAGCCAACAGTATAGCAACTTCACCTATCTCTTTCTCACTTATAGAAAAGCAATTTAATCTTTAGTTTGGCTAAGACCACATATAAGAGCAATGAAACTCTTTATACTTTGGAAATTAAATCAAATTCCTCTTGAATGTTTCAGTCAATAAAAATCGAAATGAAAATCAATTCTTGACTGGATTCTCGATAAAAAACATTGAATTAATGTTTGAACCAACGGGAAAAAAAGTGTGAAATATCCATATTTAAATTATAAGAAATTTTGGAAAATATTTTAAAAGAACTACAAAATGGTTCTGCTGCTTCAAAGTATGCAAAATTTTTTGTTTTACTGAAATCGGGGAAAAAAATTATAAACATTGTATTTTAGTCCTACTAATGTTCTCGCAAAATTTCGGACCTCTAGCATTAAAATTATGGTTTAAGGCAAAAAAATGTTTCTGGCTCAATGTGGAGTAGACTGAGAGACAAATTTAGCTCAGACTATACAGATGCACAGACAAACGCTAACCTTAATTAGTTATACCCCACCTTTTGAAAGGATATAATCACCAAGAAATATAGAGCCCAAGTCACCTCAAGTCAACTCAATGCTATTAGCAATTTTCCCAATTACCTACTAATTTTTTGCCACGTTTGTTGCTAAAGTCAAATGGCAATTGATAATTTCATTTGCTTGTACATCAAACTGATTAATGGCACATTATCTTTAGAAAAATGAAAGGTTTTTGCACTTACTGAACCATAATGCTGCTGGGGCACAAACAAAAGCTATAGAGTAACATAAAGAATGAATTGCGAGCTCAGAAATAAGATTATATCAAATAAAGCTCAAAGTACTTATCGAGAATACAATTGCATGATTCGCAAAGCTTTCATATCTGTATTCTTGTTGTAATTCAAAAGAATTTAAAAAGGGAACCAAGACCAGATTTAATCAAAATGAATGATGATTTAATAGGTTTTTTTTTTGCCTTTGCCAAGACAATTGGAAACAAAATCTTGAAATTGCAAGCTGAGCTAATAAAATAAAATTGTTACAAAATGCTAATCAAACTCAGAATTTAACTTTTAATAATAAAAGATGATTTGATTTTGACCATAAGGAAAGAAATCTTGAAAAAATGTTCTCCCTAAATTCGGCTAGTTTTATAAAGTGAACAAATATTGAGTGTATTTATTTTACCAGTTTCTAACACCTGAAAAAATTAAACCTGAATTATTATAAAAGCTTTGAATCTTAACTAAGCAGAGCCGCATAGTCAATGCTGCATTATACGTTCTTCTTTTTTGTTTCTCAACATAATGAGTTTCCACTGTCCTACTGAACTTTTTGGCGTCAATGTTCGTACTTGAAACGAGATATGCCAGGAGGGGAAGGGCAAAAAGGGGCAAAAAATATAAAAATCAAGCCACTAGCATAGAGAGAGGCGAGAGAATGTCACACACTGCAGTGTGTGTGTGTCGAAACCACTTCTAGCCACCATCCCATCCCCTTGCTTTCCCACTTTTGGCCCCATGCAGCAGCAGCACCCTGGCATATGCATTACATTAACCCAGTTTTATGCCAAGGGTTGCGGCTTGAACTCGAGCCACATGAAATTTTCAAACACACATGCCAAGAGCAACAAACCAACAAAAAAGTTTGACAAATCCTCAAAGTTATATATGTATGCGAGGGTCTGATTAAGTGCGTCACCGAAAAGAATTTATCACCTCATCATAATCACAATGGCAGAAAAAATAACAACAAAAGCAGCAACAGCAAAAGCAAAAGCTTCGCAGTCGAGTGGTCGCCCTGGGACGGCCAATGACGCAGCTCCCCTGACAGAGCGCTTCCAGTTCTCGATATAATATATACATATACAACTAAATAAATTGATATATATATAAATATATATATAAGTAGAAAAAAAAAACAAAACTCGTTATGACTTTTTTTTTTATTTTGCGTCTCAAACAAAATAACAAAACACAAACAATATTCTAAACCGAGAGACAACACTGCGTATGATATATTATTGAGTCAGTAGGAGGGGAAAGAGCTAGATAGCGAATAAAAAAGTGGGAAAGAGAGAGAGATAATGAGAAAAAAACTAGATTTCGTATTATATAAAAACAAATGACCCGATAATTGTTAGCTGCATTTTCACTGCACACATTTGTCTGGGGCAATAAAAATAAACTTTTGCTATTAAGAAAACTGTAAAGTGCCATTCAGTAACATTGGAAATAGAGTAGAACATTATTATATATGATACATATTTAATGTGCATATATATATATATATATATATATATATATATATAATACTTATACATATTCTTGAACAAATTTTCAGCTATCTTATCAACTGTGTAGAGTTGAGAAACGAATTAAAATAAGATCAAATGATCTGATTGTTTCGATCTTCATTTCTTATCAACAACTTTTTGCTAGATTATATTCACTCAACTTTTTACTTATATGTGGAATCAACTTAATGTTATCGCAGATGTTTGTATATTTCTTACATTTTGTAGGATGAAAAGTTTTTAAAAATGTGAACATATCAATCGCCTTTATAGTGCAAGAATGCTCCAGGTAAATACTCTAGACGCATTTTTACTTTCTTTAACATTTAGAAATTTAAAAAAATGTGTCTTTTCTGAATAGCTTTATTAATAGAAAAGTATTTAAAAAACATAATTTTTGTTTAATTTAAGTTGCCTGTCGCTTAAAAAGGTGCGTAACCCATTAACCATTACTGTATATACATTTTTTTTCTTACTGAATAATCAAAATGTTTAAAATAAACAATTTCCCAAAAAAAAAATAATGATAATATTATTTTATATTTTGTGGGAATCATGTTTTGTATTGAACTAAATCTTATACTAATTTAAGGTAAGGTTCATAATAAAGCATAAATAATTTCCAGACCTTCTTTATCTAGAAGGGACACAACCCTGTGGAGACCAATTTGAAATTGTGTATAAAATTGACCTAATATCGCATTATGTTTTCACCCCCTTTTTGGCTCTTGGCAATTTGAAAGGTAAAATGCCTCTATTATCTGAACATTTATGGTTTTCTTTTTTCGTGTCGCCCTCATCACACGTTTTTTGCACTTAAACTTTGACCTTTTTGGCTAAGCGATTTATGGGACTATGATAACAATAAAAAACTAGAGGAAAGTAGAGAGAAAAAGTCACCACACATAGGAATAGGTACATACAAGATGATATAATGACCAGAATATGGCCCACAGACATCAGGTAGGTTGGGTATAAAACCGATTTATTTATCCAATTGGCATCTGGGGCACTTCAATTCCGATAATTGCACTCACACACACACACACACAAAGAGCAATGGAACGAGGAACACGAGAGAACTCGGAAAACAGTAGAAGTGCCATTTATGACGAATTATTCATAATTACAATTGCAAGGCAGGCGGGCGGTCGGTCGGACGGGGTGGACGGGGGAGTGTGGGCAGGGCATAATGGTCTCTTTCGCGTACACGAAAGGAAATATCGACAATTTGGCAGGTCGCCCATGGCAACCGTTCAGGAACAACACACACACACAATATACCTACCATACAAGTACACGGAAAATGCATTTCATTTGGAAAACTTTTCCACGAACAAAGAGATCAAATCTTCAATAGAAATGGATTGGCCTATAGGTTTTAGGAAACTTTACAAAAATGACCTTTGAAAGTTGTGCTTTGATTGGAACAAATTTAATAACCATTTTCTTTGCCTAGAAGGGTATTTATCAAATTTTACCAATGTCCGATAAATATTTTAAGAGAATTCTTTGCGATTTTTTAAAATTATTATTAGTTTATTATAATTTAGTTAAAGCATAGACGAATCTAGATTTGCTGGGTCAAAAATTTTAGATTTTCGGCTTGGAAAAGTCAGTAATTTTCGGGGAAAGCATTTTGTTAGATCAAGGATTAATAAAAATTGGCCATTTCAAAGTGGAAAAAGTAAAAATTGATTCAAAATAACAAAATTTTGGGGATCGCCCAGACCCCCTCCCATAGATCTGTCCATGAGTTCAGTTATTATTTAGTTAATGCAATTTGTTATAGACAAAATATCATTATCAAAACTATTTGCTACATCGGCTAGATTTTAGAAAATGGTTCTATAACTTTTTTTTAGTTGATTTTCGAACATACGCCGCGGTGAAAGGGACAAAAGTTTTTTCAGGTTCGAAATGTTTTGTAAATTATCCTTTATAACTGTTATAACGCTTTAAAAGATAAAGAAAACCTCATTAATAAATTTTTAGGTCTTAAAATTCTCCTTACAGAAAATAGTAAAAAAGTGTTTTACAGTTCTAGTCAAGATCTTCTAGTAGATAAGAAATTATTTTATAAAAATTCAAATTCAAATTCTTTTAAAGAGAAATTCATGGTTAACAGCATAAAAAAGCTCAATTCAGGAAGTTCTAATATATATATATATTCAAATGAAGACAAACTTTAAAAAATGGAGGTGTTTTTTTTTTAAAGGGCTATAGATTTTAAGTTGAAAGACATTAAAATTTTTTGCTATATTTCTAGATTAAACATATATTTCAATCAAATTTGAGTTAGTCCTAATTTTATAAAGTTGTTTTAAATATTTCAGTGACTTCTGAAAGTATTGAAAATGGTTTGTACGATTAAAATTGATTGCAATGCGCTTACGAAACAATGCTGAAAGATTGATATATCTATCTATCTACACACAAACTGAAATCTGTTTAGGCTCAATTTGTCCAATAATTTCAAGGATGTCTGCGCCATATTGAGAAAGGAATTCGCTTGGGCCAAAACACGAATACACACACACATTCACATCTCACATACATGGAAAACAAATTATTCAAATATTCTTTTGGTTTCCGCTTCTTTACAGTAGGCAAAACCAACTAAATCGAATGGAAGCCAAATGTCACGCTATGTCAGTGTTGGTTCAGGTTGGATGGTTGCCTGTGCCTCAGGCCACGATGAACGTCACACGATGACGATGACGACCTACAGAACACACTACATGAGTGTGTCTGTGTGTGTGTGTTGGTGTGTTGCAGGATGTTGGAACCAGGACGCCGCCGCCGCTAAGAAGCAGGCCCACAACACTGCACAGTAGGACGAGGGCGTTTGTGTTACGTGTTTGCAATCGATTTGAGGAGTTATATAAAAATATATATATAAAAAAAGAAAGAAAACGGAAGAAGAGCCAAGAGTGCCACCTGAGGGCGCAACAAACAGCCAAAAGCAATTTGCGGACTTGGAGTAGGACCCAGCTTGGACTCTCCATTTGTCCCTTGTGTGTTGATATTCAGTAAACTGACCTACGCATTAAATATGCAAGAAAGTTAAACAAAGTTAATATGAAAGCACAAAAAAAAAATAGATAGAAGAGCAAAAAAAAAAAAAAGAGAGAAACAAAAGTTGGTGATGGCGCCGACAGGTTAAACATCAAACTGAAACATCATCAACCACCACCACCAATCCTTCAAGACCCCCTCCTCCTCTTTCCCCGCTTTAACCAGAGCAATAAAATTCACCAAAACAGCCATAAGAAATGCGAGCAAATAACAATTACAGTGAAAACTCGTTTAATCTAATAGGGATACAGAGAGAGAGACAGAAAATGTATTAATAATTTGAGTAATCGATTGAATATTACGAGAAAATATTTCATCACTAACTGTATATAGTATTTATATTGAAAGTATTGAGTTTCTTTCTGTAAAATTACATTAATAATTTGTTTATAGAAACCAGCGAAAAGTTTACTAAAGCAAAGCTGTAAGCAAAAGTTAACAACTTTTTCAACTTAATTTCAAATTCAAATTGAAATTCGAAAAAGGGATATAGAATTGCTTTCAATTTTACTAAACAACGATTTTAAAATGGTTTTAATTAGGAGAATACCAATTCAAATTTGAATCGAAACATCTAATTGGAAATGTGAAATCATCTATCAATTGCTTAATAAAATCTCTTCCTTTTAAAAATGTCATTATTGGTTTAAAAACTTATCAGCCTTTATGAACCTTTTTATATACAACAATTTTCTTGGAGCTTGTGTTTTTTTAAAGAAATAAAACTCGTATATTAATAATATCCAATTAAGAAAAGGATATATAGCGACCTTTTCTTATTTCAGTCGGAATTTCATTTGTTCTATCCCAAAACTAGTTGGAAATGTAACGAAAAAAGGCCTCGAAATCCTACAATATGAAGGCCCATTGAAAAAAGAATATACTATTTATTTGGGTTTAATCTTTAATTTGTAATCGTTTGAAAACGTCTTAAAAATATACAATTAAAGATAAACAAGGTTAGAGGTATAACCCGAAATTGTTGATATATGAAAGACTTTTATGTAAAAAATATTAGAATACTTTAAAAAGGCTGCCGACCAAAAAAAAGGATATGTTGAATTTACCAATGTAGTAACTTTTTAGCTTGAGTTACTTATTTTAGTTTGAAAGTTAATCCACCATGTTAAAGACACAAAACTTGGTCCATAATAAGTCGAAATTCCGATATTTCGTGAGGTATAAAGACCTCCCCTGAAACTGACCATGCAGCTAAGTAACTTTAATTATTATCCCTTGAATAACTTTTTCAAAATACGTATAATTCCAGTCTTTTATGCATTCCCTTTCTTAATCAGACAATTTAAAATTATTTTAACTAAACCAATAGATAACTCCATGTGTTCAAAAGGTTCTCCTATGTCTCTTCTGTTGCCCTTAACGAGTGACCACTGTAGTAAAGTAACTGTTCGAAAATGATTGCGGCGAAGTTTCAGCTGCTGTTATTTTTTTCTTTGTTTTATTTTTTTTTTTGTGGGGTTTTTTCTATTTGGAGGTCGTTTAGAGTTAGTAAAATTGTGCAGAAAATGAGAAGGATATGAGAGAAGGGCAAGAGGAGAAGGGTCGAGATTACGTCAGAGAAAGCCGAACACAAAAAGCAGTCCCAAAAAGCCATTTGGGGCTTGTCAAAATTAACAGCATAAAATAAAATAAAAAAAAATATACACATATAAGGACCACAAAAAATATTAGATGCATTAGTAGATAAAAAACCAACAACAACAACAACTACACCATTTAACACAACATGCAAAGATTAACAAAGAAATGTTAAACTAAGGTGCTAGGAGGTAAGAAGAAGAAGACAAACAATTTTTGTGCTAATTGACAACAACCAAAAACGAAAAACCAAAAAAAAGGAAAAATTCAATTCATAAATGGATGCAAAATGAATGTGATGAGGCGAGCGCATTTAAAGAGAGAGTGGATGGAGAAAAGGAGCAGAGAGGTAGTGGTTGGGTGTAGGGGGTGGGGAAGTAAAGTAGTCATAGTAGTAGTAAGTAGTTGTTGTATATATATATATGTGTGTATGTGTGTGATGGAAAGAAGAAGGAAAATGCAACTAAACAAATGAAAAATATTTGTTTAGTTGTATTTTTTATCTTGTCTGTTCTTTAATTGACTTGAGTGTGTGAGTGTGTGGATTTTAGGTGTGTTAGTGTGAATGTGGGTGACACACTGTGTGTGTTTGTGTTTTGTGGGACATCAAAACTCACCTGACGCTCTTTGTGTCTATATAAATTTCTCCGCCTCCTTCGCCTTTGCCTTCTTGCAAATCAAATGGGTCGGTGGGGTGGGGAGGGCGACCGGTTGTGCTGTGTGTGTGTTTGTGTGTGTGGGAGGATTATCTGACCAGCAGGTGTAATTACAATTTGTGGAAAACTACCGTTGTTAACTGCTGGCCGAGTCCGTGTAGCAGCCTACAGCCCAATTCCAGTTCCACTTTTTCCGTTATTATTTCGATTTTTGGTTTTTATATTTTCTTCCTTTAATTGCAACTTTAACACAACCAACAACAACAAAAACGTTGTGTATGTGTTTGTGTGTGTGTATGGATGGGTGATTGTGTGTGTATGTGTGTGAGTCGTCTGCCTGCCGTCTTTTTAGGTGTGAAAAAAATCAATAAAACTTTTCGTCTTTGCTTTTACAACTCTTGACTTGGGCGACTTGTGTAATTTTTCTTCGTTTTTTTTTCGTTGTATATTATAATTTTTTTTTTTGCTTTTCTGTGTGTTTTTCTCTCTCATTCGCGCACACGCAACACCCACAAGCACACACACACACTTACATATACACGCGGTCAGGCGGGAACCGTACTCGCAAAACACCAATTATTAAATAATTTAAACGAACAAACACACTTAATTTTACTTGCTTAAAACGCTTGAACTCTGCAGCAGCGGTGTTTTTCTTAATTCAGAAATTATTTTCCTATTCGCTAAAAAACCGTAATTCCGTCTTTTTTGCTCGAGCTCTGAAATTATTCTGTTTTTTTTTCGTTACTGTTAACAGGCAGAAATTACAAGAACACTGTTAGGCTACATGGGCCGTTAACAGAATCGGGAAAGTAATTAATTATTTTATGCAAGTTAAAAATAACATAAACAAATATCAAATTTAATCGAGCGCTTGCATAATCAAAAAGACGGATAATTGTTGATCTAATTTGTCCATAAGTTTTAACATTTACTTGATTTTGTTATTTATTTCATAGGTGTACGAAAACTTTCTGCTAGACTTGTAAACATTTTGGACATTTTATTTCACATTTACTATTTTTGGTATTTTTTAGCATTTTAGTTTTAAAAAGGTCACACTTTTTGTACGAGAAGAAGAAGCACGTTGTGGCAAAACATAAACAATTTGCAATTGCGCCCTAAATTAAATTTAAATATGTATAAAATTACGCTTATTTATTAAAATTAAAAGCAACAAGTAACTAAACAAAAGCCAATAGAACCTCAACTGGACGGAAGACACAAAGTACAAACAACTTGTCACTGTCCGAGCCTTGCTCCTTAGCACGTGTTGCTCGTTCTTTTGAGTTCGTCTCTTTCCCAACGAAAATTTTTCTAGCTGTGCTCACTTTAATTTCCATATTCTAGACATGCCACGAAGATATACTAAGAAACTAAAGCTAGAGCAGCTCAACTCCACCATACACTCCAAGGCAGAGGAGGATCACGTGGGATCAAGTTCCGGTAGCGAATTCGAGGCTGAAGAACCAGACCCAGAAGATGCCTCACAGCTGAAGGAGGATGATGATGGAGAGGAGAATGGCGATGACAATGGGATGGAAAATTTATTACGAAATGTCTTGGAGCTTACACCACATTTTTCCCATTTCTCAGACAACAGGGGAATGAATGTAAAACTAGATGATCCCATACAATTGTTTCCCAGGTGTTCTGTAACAATGCCCGTTCCCGTATATATAGCCAATAGCCACACACCCATAGTAGAACCTTGCGTATTACGCAATCAGGCCTATGAGGAATGGCTGCGACAATTGCAAATGACTCTGGCCCAACATAAGGCACAAGAGAAGAAGATGAAGGATCGCGAATTGAAGCATGAACAGAAAATATACGGTACGCATCTCTTTGATATGGCCGAACAGATAGCCACACAGGAGAATTCATATTTTAGAGATAGTTATGATTACTATTATACCGGTGGCAATGTACAATTGATGCCCTTTGAGGGCAAAACTCTTGCCATGCATGTCAGTGGACACAAATTGAGGGAAATCCATGTATCCGAAGTTATACCAAATGCCGAGTGTTGGAAACCAAAGCATAGCGAAAGGATCGGAGCGGAAATGTCAAGCGAAATATTTGAAATAATTAATTTGGAGAGTTATCTAGTTAATCATGGGCATTTCTTTTTAACCAGATATCTCAAGGAAATTTCCATATACGAAATTAAAAAGAATGAACCAGACGAAGACGATGATGATGATGACGATAACGAGGAGGACACTTATACATTAAAATGCCATAGTAATTTAACTAATCAGCATGGAAATTTTATAAGTGCAGCGCAATCTTTGGGTCAGGCCAAGCATTTGGCATTGGCCAGTCAGGATCGCTCCATACAACAGATGGACATGTCCACGGAACAGCAAGTAACTAAATTTGATGTGTGTCTGTTGAAAAGTCTAAAGCAATCAAGTAGCACATGGGCTCAATTATTGGCTATGGATGCAAATTGTTTCTATTATGCCGCCCAGCCAGTATTTCTTACTGTGGACATGCGTTGCGAGAATACCAATCTGAATCCCTGTTTCGCCTCCAGTTTGTATTCACAGCAATGCGAAACTTTCTCCTGTCTGCATCGTAGTGTAAATCCGAATCTTCTCTATGTGGCTAGTAATCATAAATTGCATTGTCTTGATATGCGTCAGATGGGTAAAAAGATATCGGATCGATCGATCGTGACATGGACACATCAAATGAATTATCCTCCCACTTTCATGGACACTTGCGTATTTGAGGGTGATGAATATATTGTTTTGGGCAGTGCTTTACCCTCTGATCAAAGGCTGTGTGAGTTACAAAATTCTTTGGGAACCCCAACCTCGACATGTCTTCCCTATGCCCCACCAAGTTTGGACGAAGCTCTCACAGATGCTCGACTACGTGGTTCGATTAGTGTATATGCCGATCTGCCAGAGCGTGTGAAATGTTGTCATACTGGTTTGAAATTTCAAATCTTGGAAAATAGCTCAGATAAATCATTTGCTCAGCTATTGACATCGACATCCATAGGTGATGTCTATTGCCAGAGATTTACTCCACGAGATGATGAGGAAAAGAAGAAGGAGTTAAGAACTGGTCTACATACGGCAGAGGCAATTAGTTATTTTGCCAATCTTGTTCAAAAAAATGTCGATCAGAGACCGCTCAAATGCACAGAGGTACAACATGTTAGTGTCCTAAGGGATATATTAAAATCTGACGAAGAAAGAGTTGCTGAAGATGAAAAGCCTTTTGAAGTGGAAGACATTGTCATTGACTATGGTTTTGACGATTCGGATAAAGAGAGCGAAAATGGCAATGAGGCAAATGTAAAATCACCTACCAAAGAACAACAAACACCCACCAAGAAACAACAGTCTCCTGCGAAGGAAGTCCAACCAACGCCAAAAGCAGCATTATCACCTCCTCCTCCTACTCCTCCTGAAGATGAAGCTGAAGCTGAAGCCGAAGCCTTAGATATACCCAAACAAAAGACCGTAAATCGTGGCCCATGGCAACAATCGGCCTTTCAGTTGGGTCGTTATACAGACATGATTACCACACGTCTTCTGAGTGTATGGGATTTGGAAGAATATGATCAGACCAGAGATGTTAACATTGATATGATCGATGAGAAATTAAAGAAGGAAGGCAATGTAACGATTAAAATGGAAGATCGTATGGCAAATTGGCTCAAAAATTTAGCCAATGAACCTGGTCCCCAACGTGAACCCAAAGATGAACCCCTTGTGCCGGGCACAAATCTCTTAAAACACTATGAAGCCAAATATGCAGATTATTCCGAAGTGCCTATACCCAATATTGTACCTAAAATTGAAAACTATTCCGATGAACGTCGTCATTCTCTACTGGAAGTTGAGCAATTTACTGCAATTGAATATGATTTTGAAGCCACCGCTTCTACCTCACAGCAAATTGTTGCACCCAAACGGGCGAAACCCAAAGTCAAGCACACAAAGGGTTTTTAAGACAAATACGAATAGTTTTTACGATATATGTAAAATATGTTAATAAATACTAAATGATTTTGTTTATTAAACAAAAGTTATATACTACTGTCTAATTAAATTTCAACAGAATGAGTCAACGCCAAAGATTAGTCAATTTCTCACCACACGAAGAGAATGACACAGAAATATGAAAATCAGATTGCAGACAAAAGTTGTTAAAGAATTCTACATGGCAAAGCATACCATTGGAGTTCCATAGCATGCACAGATCGGCGGCAAAATTAAGAAATAATTATAAATTGATGAAGAAACACTGTAAAAGACATAGATATTTAAATAATCCCAAAGGTGAAATGACTGAAAATGGTGTAAATAAGCAAAGTGTTGATGAAACTTTTGGCGGTGAAATTTGAGATGGAGAATGTATATATAGATGAAAGAAATCAAGAACTAAATCCGAATGAAGTGAGTGTAAAATTGAATACATAAATCATATATACATATAATATATATATATATTTACAGGAAGATCTTTAGTCGATAATTTTAAATGCCAGCAGCGCTGATGAGAAAATAGATCAACTCTCTGCTTCATACCATTTACAAGATGTGAGTTTTTGGTTATTTATATAGATAGTTGACTTATAAAACTAAATTATTATGTTTTATTGTATTTCAAGCCAAACCTTTAGAATTTTTGGCAGCCCATATAAAATTCTATCACAATTAAGACATACGTGCCCAACAACTGAGAAATCTTAAACTACAGCGTCAAATTTTAGAATTAAAACTTAAAATTAAGTAAAAGAAATGCGATAAGACAAACCAATATGTATACCAAGTTTATGAACAGATTTATAAGGATTAGAAAAGGATTAGATAGGTATATGTTTTGTAGATATGTTCAGTAATTAAGCCAGGTTTATAAGGATGATATGGGTATAGGTATATGTAGATATATTCAGTAAAAAAGCCAGATTTGTAAGTATAATACATAAGAGAGCCAGATTACTTAAAAATCTACATTGTTATTGAATATATCTGCAATTGCAAAGATCGGATATCTATATACATATGTAGATATATTTAGTAACTAAGTCTCTGTAAGAAATTTGCAAAATCTTACCTTAAAACTTTGGTTCACGAACTTCTTTACGTTGTTTAAATCAGTTCAAATTTGTTATATTGCTTTAAAATCGATTTCCACACAAATTCCATAAATTCCTATTTTAGTCCGAAAAATTTGAAATAATGTGAAGTTTACAGCTTAAACTACTTTGAGGTAAAGAAAATTGAATTCCAAAATGACTTTTGATTTGAAATCATTGAACTAAGCAGAAGAGTATGTAATATTGATGTAAGTCACTGAAGACTAATACTTTTTATACTTTATATCATATCTACATATCTGTCAAACATTATTAAGTGAGAGAAAATGCTTTTTTTTAAGCCAATATAAGTTAAATTTACAAAAATACTTTAAATTATTGTGTGCGAGTTAAGTAATACATTAATGAGCAAAAAACATTAATAAAATGAATCAAATTCTAGTTTTCTTTGCATAAAAACAACTTAATTTACTTAAGCAAAAACATGTTAAACAGAATGACTTGAAGTCAAATTGGAAATTCTGTAATGTAATTCAATTAACCTTTTCTAGATTTATAATAAAGCAACTTTTGGCTCAATCTACAGGTCTTTCAGTACTGAATATATTACAACAATTTTAAACGATTTTCCATACGTCTCTAATAAGTTTATTACTTGCCATTTAGTTTGCTTAAATCGTTGAGTGGCTAATTCGACCACAGTATCACCATCCAAATCTGGCTCATAGGCAGGATTCACTATGCCCTCGACAATGCATTCGACCACAAATTTATCATTTCGACGTTTCAGGGCATAGGCCACAGCAGGTTTCGGTTTCGGTTTGGGTAGTTCCTGCAACATTTTTCAAGTGCGATTAAACCGAACTCTTTTAATTTCACTTTAGAACTGATATTCGTTGTGTTTTTTCGATGCTATCTCAATTAAATTTGTTGGTTTTTTTTTCCTTTGTTTTGTTTTTGATTTTATTTTGGGTTCTAATTGATTTGAATTTAGCTACGATTGAGCATCAACAAATCGAGCGTTCATTGGGGCGTAAAATGAGGCCTCAAGGGTAATGTTTTATATACTCTTGCATTAGAAGTGTATTTGTTTAGTGTTAGAAGAAAGCATCTAAAGGTCGGTGTGGCATATATTTTATTTATCAAAAAGTATAGACAGGCCAGTTTTACTGATATTTATCTGTTTATACAAAGGTTCTTATAGGGTACCTCTATAAGAACCTTTGTTAATTTCATGGAAATAAAAACAATCGATTTTTCCCCCGGTTATATAGAAAAAATGGTTGTGAATTTAACTTAATCGTTACAAATTTACCTTCTTATAAAGTATCAAACCAAATCTTATAGAAATAGGTTGACTATGAAACCTATTTTTGTCAATTTATCGTACAAGTTCAAATCATAGAAAACGTTTCAAAACTAGTTTTTCAATTATTCATACGCAGTGATTAGGATACTTTTGAACAAAAAACACGTCAATTCGTTTCTAGATGGCCAATATATCCAATATATATCTATATATAGAGCATATCTTAGCTCTAAATTTATATATTTTACTTTGAATTACTAAATTAATTTTGGATTGTACAATGGCAAATAACAAATTTGTTATTTTTACAATGTTTAAACAAAGCTTATAAGGGTAATCACTCTTCGAAATGAAACTTTTGAGTTTCACATACTACGAGTTTTGTTTTAAATAGGCGCGCCGAACTCAATAGTTAGTATAAGTAAATGAAATAAACATTGATTTAACCTACATGACTTCATGCTAAGTAAAATGTAATTCTTTTTGGATGTAAGAATTTTTCAGCTATTTTTAATATCAACTACATTAAACATATGAGGATAAAATTAAAGCAGAAAGGAAGAAGATAGTGAACTTTCATTCTCATGAAGTATATTTTATACTCATTACCATGAACACTAGAGTGGATCTAACCGTATTTTGTACTATGCTAAACTTAATTTCTTGTTAGGTTGATAATTTACATATTAACAGATACAGTAAAGTAATTTGTCGGATCTTTTAAAAACTGAATGAAAAAAAGTGTTTTAGAATTAAATCGTTTTCATTTAGATTTTAAATTGAAAGTCTTTAAAAACATTAAAATCTTATTAAATTTATTATAAGTACAAGAAGAACAAATTAACATTTAAAAACGGAGAATTCTAAATCAAAATTAAAAAACAAAATCTTCTTTTAAGAGAAATAAGAGTTATTTATTACACAACATTTCAATTTTTTTGTGCAGTGTAATCAAGGGCGTAGCCACGAATAAACAGGGGAGAGCGGCATCAAAATGTTTTAACTAAATTCAGTTCAAAAATGCCTGACCTCCCTTGTTTTATTTTCCTGACTACGTTTTTAAGTGGAATTCCTATTCGAAAGAAGTTATTTTTCAAGGCAATAAGAAATTAATAAATCTGAAACTTTTTACTCATTTTTCTTAGAATTTTTTAACTACACAATGTATTAAACTTAAAGGTTTTATGGGCATTGATACAGAAAAGTAAAAATAATTTAATACATACAAGTTTATAGTCTTAAGAAAGGAAGTCAAAGAAAAATGCAAAGGATATTTAAGCAAAAATTATTTAATACTTACAAGTTTATAGACAAGCCAGTCAAAGAAAAAGGCAAAGGATATTTCTATCAATTATTAAGTATGTATTCATAGTAACATCACCATCACTTAACGACGTCATTTAAATTGAAAAACAAACGTATTAATTCAATTGGATCATTTGGAAATGGTAATAGCATAAGTAAAGGACCTCCTGTCCTTTCAGCTCATTGGTTAATTCACCATAAATTCTTAGCCAATGGGGCAAACTTGCGCAAACACGAAACATCCACTCGAATGTTTAGCAACATTTTCAATGGCGAGGTGTGTGCACTATGTAAGGATTTGTTGTTGCAACATTTTACTTTAGCTGTTGAGTCAAATGGTTCAGGACTTTAGGCTCATTGTGTTCATTGAGTGTATTAAATTTTGTTAACATCTTGTGATAGATAATATTTTATTGGCTTTTTAAAATATTAGACACTTATTTAAAACAAAAGATATAGATAACTAAATATACATATTTCAAAGTTGAAGCCACAAATTCTAGTCTATATGTACATATGTATGTATATAGACATATACTTAGATATTCTAATGAAATATAGCAATTCTTTCTGGATTCTCCTGTAAAATCTTAATTCTTTAGTTCCCAAAGACCAATAGATTAATATTTTTGTATCCAATATTTCCATTATTAATTCTTATATAGTAAAAATTTTCATTGTGTAAATAATAAATAAATTAAAGTTAAATATTATATGTTAAAGTAATAGCATTTTTGTATATACAACACATTCAAATTCAAAACTTCTCCTAACTTTTTGTACACCCCTCGTACACAGGGCTTGCAACATTTTGGTCTGCAGCTTCCGCATTCTTTCAGGCAAAAATCAGTTAACATTCAAACATTGTTCGCGTTGGTTGTGTGTGTGTGTGTGTGCCAATTTTCACTTCTCTCTTTATTCTGTTTGCAATTTTTTGTAATTTTTTACTTAGTTAAAAACAATTTTAAATAAACAAATACTAAAAAACCAAAACCTATGTAAGTAATAAAATACATTGATAAACCAAATGGAAAACAAATAGTTAAAGGTATAAATTTTTGAAAACTGAAATAGATAAGCGTTAATTGAGTATTGAGCGACTCTTTGTAAAATTGTTATTATCAAAAAAATGGAGCTATATATTATCTAATGAAGTTGGATATCATCGAAACATACGTTTCATTTGATGGTCGATAAACTTTTTGATCAGCTTCCAAATCCAGATAAGAAAATAAAATATATATGTAAGACGTTCATAAGAAAGGTTAAGACATACATATATGAGCAAGAAGTTACAAGTTTTTTCATAGAATTGAATATAACAATAATTTTAATAATTTTAGTTGAGTATTTTATATCCACGATATAATGTAACATTTAAGGTTTCTTTTGATAAAACTATGCTTTAAATCTATTTATTTATATCTCACAATCACAATCACAATTGTACATTTAGAATCTCATTCTCATTCAAATTCAGCTACATCGGAACCCTATAACAACTGTCATAGAAACATCGCAAAATGTCGAGAACAGTGTCTTTTATCAATCAGTTTGTTGTTTTCTGTGGAATTATTATAAAACTTAATATTTGTCACATTAATATGTTAATGGGTATAGCGAGATTATCAAGATCTGATAATTATATACAATTAGATTTTATAGCCCGTATTCTATTAAAAATCAACATTTATTTCTGAAAACTATTTCATCTCTTGACCGCTTGCCTATATTACTCTGACTTCGTTTTAATCATTTTCTGAATGTCGTTCCCCTTTGATTGTCTTTGTATCAATCCTCTCTCCCTTCTGAGAATACGGACGGTTCCAAACAGGTTTTTTCGATACTTTTATTACAAGATCGAGCTTCCCTTTTCGGTAAACAAAAGTAAAATCTCGCTATATATATTGATGAAAGGTAAAGAAAAAGTATTTTGAAAAATATTAAAAATTAGTCTTAGCTTAGAAGCTAATTAAAGATGTATAGAACAATTTTATCTACAAGCAAACAGAAAAATATTTCATTAGATTTTCCAAATCCACACCAATGATAAAGCAATTTATCCATTCAATATACAGAGAGAAGCAGATTCCCGCATTTCAATTTGAATTTTCGATTGTATTCCTTAAATCTTTTTTAAAATAATTTTGTGTACATCATCTGCTATGATTTTCTGGGCGCTCTTTCATTCGTGATCCGTCACTGATAAACTCAAGTAACTTGATTACGTGGACAAGTGCTTCATCTGCCTTTGTGTGAGTGTGTGTTGTGTCTACATGTGTATGTGTGTGTGTGTGTGGGTAACTCTCTCACTCTGTGGTGGAGCTGATATATTTTTTGTCAGTTCATTTCAGCACTTGGATCGTGGCAGTTGTCTGTTTCGTTGGGGTTCCGTCTCTCTCTCTTAAAAAATAAATAAAAACGTTTCTCGTTTCTCGATCGCGTGTTTCATTTCATATATTGACAAATAATAAAACAGGTATAAACAAATAAGAAAATGTATACAAAAATTATTATTTTTTTGGATAAACATTAGACAAGAAATTGCTAAGAATTTTTTGGTGTGTTTAGATTAGAAATAGAAAGAAATTGAAAGAAAGCGTGATTGTACTTTGACTATATACACACACACACACCATATGTACACACACCCACATACATATGTATAATATGATGTCGTGTCTTTTTCATTCATATTCACATCATATATATATATACATATATGTGAGTGTGTGTGAGTGTTTTAGTGTATGTGATTGATTGTGTGCGTGCAAAGAGAAAACTGAACGCTTATCGCTTACAATTTTAAACACAAGAAATAATAAAGAAAAAACACAAAATTGTTGCCGGTCATTTAAGCTAATCAAATACATTTTTTTTTTGTTTTAGATGTTTGTTTTAAGTAAGGGAAAACTTTTCATGACGTGGTTTTTTGTAAAACATAAACGAAAGAAGGAAGAAAAAAAAAATTCATTTAGCATTCAACTGCAAATTGAAAGATGGTTTTATTTAGTTTTTTTTTAACGGTATTTCAGAGTAGAGTAGTTCAATGAACTTGAAACCCAAAAATAATAAAAAAAAAAAACAGTCATCAGGAAAGAAACCACCAAGATCAGGTCGCCCACAACAGG
Source organism: Drosophila willistoni (assembly GCF_018902025.1). Lineage (NCBI taxonomy): Eukaryota > Metazoa > Arthropoda > Insecta > Diptera > Drosophilidae > Drosophila > Drosophila willistoni. Next base: position 2,491,091 of record NW_025814046.1, read on the forward strand.
TTTTTGACCACTCTTGGAAAAAAGAAGAGCAAACTGTTTAATCTGTAACAAAAAAAAAAACGACTTTAGATGTTAATGATCATTTCACGTAATTAAACATACATACATACATACTTATGTACATATATGTAAATACGATGTAGGTAGCCATTGTAACACAATTGACAAAAAGGTATCTGAATGGCTAAAACGCCTTTCATTAGTGAAAGTTTTGATTCGCTCTTGGTGACCTAAACACTTCATCATCATGGTCATCATTGTAGTCTTCAGCGTTATTGTTGTTGTTGTTGCTGGTATATAAATCTTAATAATTGGCCAACTTTCATTTGACCAAAATCAAAAGCAAATCAGTGAAAAAAATAAAAAACCTACATACATACATGAACAACATTTTGAAATTCCCCTCTCATCTTGACCAACATTACGCATACGCACCCATGTACAACTTGTACGACGAGTATATATGTATGTACGATCAATTCGATTTTTGGTTAAACAATTTGCAATGCGTATTGCATAATCGGTTTTTGCTTGTTGCCTCGTAAAATGAATTGCACATTTGCATAATGACTAATTTTTCCAGCAATTTTTATATCTCTTCTTCTTCTTCTCTACCATCTTCATCTTCTTTCCAAAAAAAAAATCCTCCATTATCTTGTCTTCGTTTCGCATTTTATTCGAATTTTACACTGTCCAACTGAAGTTGAACTGTTACTCGCTTTTTTTGTTGAGCAATCGAAGTAAGCGTTGAAAATGTGTCAGAGATTGATTTATTTTCTCTATATAAAAGTTTGTATAAATCATTTGAGATCAAACATTGTTTAACTTCAGTTCCAGTCGGTGGAAACTCTTTTAACTTGTTGAGAGGACGCAATAGTTGTGAAACGTTTATAAGGAAGTGAATATCTACTATTATTTGGTGTCCTCTTAAAAAAATTAATAGTGTGTTTAAGTGTTTTTAACTTATAAACTATTTTAAACAAAAAGTAAGCATTGATATTATCAGAAACAAAGTGTTTAAAAAGTGTTTTAAGAAGTTGATAAAATCATTTAGAAAAGAGAACTCAAACTTTTGTAAAGATTTGGGAGATTTCACTTAGATTAGTGAGAGAAAATATTTATGCTACGAACTAGTCTCTATATGGGAATAATGTAACTAATGTATATCTTTGTGAAATGGCTTTAATAGGAATCATATCTTAATATATGTAATATGAAAGATCTTCTCATACAAACATTGGATTTAACTTTTTCTTTTCTTATTTCTAAATATTTTTAAATTGAACATAAATCCAATCCGGATCATATCTCTAAAGGATATGAAAGAATAATGATTTTGTTTCCTAATTCATATGATGAATGTTTTCTAATTCTTCTGTATAATGAATTTATTTCAAAGACAGAAATTTTTTATTCAACAGCAAAATTATCAAATTCACACAAGTTCAAATATACATCTAATCAGAAGTTATTAGAAATATTCTGACATTTCCTTTTTCTTTTCTTATTTCCAAATTGAATATACAAATATAATAATAAGGTTTTAGAAATATGCTCCATGTTTTACTTTATCTTTTATTATTTTTAAATATTCTCAGTTTTCTTTTATCTTTTCTCATTTCTTAATATTTTTAAATTAAATAGAAATTTCAACAGAAGTTTTTAGAAGTATTCTGAAATTTACTTTTTTCTTATCTTATTTCTAAATATGTATTCTAAATTGAATATAAATCCAATCCGGATCTTTTCTCTAAAGGATTTGAAAGCAAAATCCCTATTCATATGATGAGTTCATTTCAAAATCAATTTTTTATTCAAATGTATAATTCATTAATTCTAAGTTCCAAATATTTACATTTTCATGTAATGAAGTTTTCTGTTATTATAAAAGTTCATGTGTTTTTTAGATTATTAAATAGTTTGTTGTATTTAAAAAGTGTTTAAATTATTTCTACAAATTGCCAAAAAGTGATTTCTAAACTTAATCACTTTAAGTGGTTTCTAAACTAATGTCTTCTTTTTATAAAATAAAAAAGATTTAAGCTTAAGTTTCTTATACTTTAATACGATTGTGAATAAATTTGTAGGAATCGGAAATTAATAAGTGGTTCTCGCTCTCGTTTTTTAAATGTCTTCACTAGATGGGCCAATAAATCGCTTTGCCATTTAGGCCAAATTTTGGATTCTTATTCCCAAAACGTCTTGATATTAAATCGATTTGCTTTTAATAAGTTTTTGGATTTGTGTCTATGACAAATTTATGTTCAGTTTCGCTTGTTTAGTGAGTTTAGACATTAAAAAAAGGGAAAGAAACACAATATAATGTTTAAAATTAAACAATTCTATGTTACATTTGCATTTACTTAAAATAAGTTTTTGTATTAAATTGTCACACCTCATGTAGTGAAGTGTATCCATAAGTAAACAAGTTCTTCTGCTTTTAAAGTTTAATATCATAATTGAAACAAATTTATTAGCCAATTTCTTACACAACACATTTTACGGAATTATTTTGCAGCCATGTTGAAATCACTGTTGGTCTTCTCATGCCTTCTGGTCGCCGGTGTCCGATGTGAGGATCTCAAAGTGGAGGTCATTAGCACACCTGAGGTCTGTGATCAGAAATCAAAGAGTGGCGACTCGTTGACCATGCACTACACAGGAACTCTGCAAGCTGATGGCAAAAAATTTGATTCCAGGTGAGTTGCGCTTAAATAATTGCAATTTTTTCTTGTTGACTTTTGGCCAGGTTAATGCCAGAGTTTTTGGCATTAAAGTCTATGGACAAACTTATTTGCATATGAGGCTGCTTTAGGTTGATGGGATGAGGGGGGACGGGATTAAGCTTGTTGCCGCATAGGCTGCCGCCACTTGTCGTCGGCTCATTGTCGTAAATTAGACGCCTACTGATAAGCGATCTCATTGTATTCGGTGCCCCAGCAGAGAGTTTTCCCCCTGCTGCCCACTTTTTGTTGATACTCGGATGTGTTTTTTTTTTTTTTTGTTTTTTGTTTTATATATACACACATTGTTTTGATTGTTGTTGGTCGGTGGTTAGCTGGCACAACAATGGCACAACCAACGGCCAGGGCCACATCAGTAAAAATGCATCAAAAAACAAATGCATCAGCATGAACTTGTAGTTGAGGTTAATACTCCTCTAGATATTGATTTCTGAGCTACAGAAATCGGTTAATTTTTGATCATACTTCTTTCAAACAGTCACCAATTAATATTATTTGGAGGCGTGTTTGCGTTTTGTCAGTATCTTGTTTCAATTTTCAAATAAATTTGTCTATTTTATTTGCTTTTAAAGATTAATTAGTTTATCAACATGTTTTTAATGTTTCCAATTCAGTTTTGATATATATTTATTTTTATGCATTTTGTTTAACGTTTATTATATTTTAAGTTTGAGTTTGTGCTAATTATTGTCTTTTCAATAGGAACAATCTTTGAGTTCGTTAGAAAAATATGTTCAATGAGGCCAAAACTCAGTTAAAACGAAGTTAAAAATATATTTCTATTTCCATTTTCAATTCTAAAGCGTTTGGAAAATATAATGTTTTAGTAGGATTGTTCATAAAATTTTATTTATTAGGGGCTTAAAGTTTTCACTAAACTATTTCGTGTAAAGTTTCTAAGTCAGTCAACTTTTAATTCTAATATTTGGGCTTTTTCACTTTTAAATATTTAAGGCGTCCATAGTTTTGATATTTTCGAGATTTAATACCAAAGTTAGGAGTCTTTTTTCCCCCGATAAAGCAAAACTGATAGGCAGTTCCATTGAGGATAAAGAAAAGAGGATTGTAGATTATCGAATTAAGTTTGTTTTTCCATGAAACAAAATGTTTCACACATTTTTTATGAATTTTAATGGATTAATAGTATCAGAACCAAAAAAAAACTTCTTCATGATTCTCTTCTTACATGTTAAGGGCATAAAAAGAAATTAAGCAAAAAATAAAAGGAATTGTGAATCTAGAAATAATTTAAAATCAGCATAAAACTCTACAGACCAAATTAAAAACGTTTAACTAAGAGCCTGAAAATGCTTAAAATTGAATTAATTCTAATATATACAGCCTGATAATTGAATTTATTATTAAATTAAACTCATAAATTGTGGCTAAAAATCTTTACCTCAATGGAGTTTATGGAACTTCCATGGCTGGTGAACGAACGTCTAATTTTATTACACCATAGTATATCTTATAACCCTTAATATCTTTAAATTCCAGTTACGCTGTATAGTATAATATAAATGTACATATATGTGAAGTTAAGGTTCCGTGATTAAAGACTTTAAAAAATTGGTAGTTTTGTATGAAATTGTAGTTTTAGACGAAAAAAGTTCATAAAATTGCCTTTAAAGTACTTATTTAAAGATAGATTATGTTTCTATTAAAATTACGGTTATGCTCTATGCCTTAAACGAATGTTGTTGTTTAGGTAGTTCATGTGATTCAATCCAAGTAAATTCGAGAAAATCATCCCGGTGATTTGGTCTTGGCCTTCTTTGGAATACGTAAAATCTAAAGTTTCGCCTAGTTCTTAGTCTCTGACGTGTACTAGTAGATCCATGTTGAGGGTTACAAAACCAAGGAAAAGGCAAAGTTAAGCACAGCGATAAAGTGGTCAGATGATCCTTAAACAAACTCAAACACTTCTCTAAAGTTGTCTAACTGTTCAGCTTGTTAACCCAGCGTCTTGACTTCTTTTTCATGGCATGCAGGTTATGACTGTAGCAATTTCCCTTTCAAACTCCCATATTGACATGTGGCCAAAACAAATCGGTGAAGCCCATTCGGCTGAAATTTGTTGACGGCTGAGCTCGTCTATAAGAGTAGTAAAACTATTTTGCATTACTGATACCAATAGGCCAAGAGGCTACGTGCCTTTCGAGTCTTAAATCCTTATATTCATATTAATATGTCAAAATTTCAAATTCATACTGTTTTGTAAAATGATTAAAATTATGGTTTTATTCAAGTGTGTAGACCTTAAATTATTTCATCTTTAATTGAATTAAAAACAATTTTGGACCACTGATTGCCAAACTCAATGCACTAGGTTGACCTCTAACTTAAGTCTGTATAATTACAATTTAACAGATACATATAACTATTATGTGTAGCTAATGACTGTCATCTTATCAGTAAAATTTAAGCTCCGCAAGATTACCAAAAAATTAAAGTCATTGACTCGCACGCTTAAAGATAAACCACATTAAGATATGAATATGATACAATTAGGCTAATTATAAAGCGTCTTTGACCTTCTTTCTGGCCATGATGGGTTAATAAATCATAATGTTAAACACGAGTCTCGTGTGGTCTTCTTTCTTTCTTTCAAAGAGCCAATTAAAGACAAGAAAATGGTATAATATTTCGCACATGTGTGTGAACTGAAAAATTCATTTGATACCATCTCTAAGTATCTCTAACTATATTCATATATTATATTCTATTTAAGGCGTGTGATTATTTTGGCAGGCGTGCTTGATTAGGGTCGAGTTGTTTATTATCAATTTTTTATGATTTTATCGCAAATGATTATGGTTTTTTTTTTAGTTTTCTAATCTCGTTGGGTGATGGGTCTCTTTATCTACATATGTGTGTGTGTTTTCTTTTTTGGTATATTAAATTTATGAATGCAAAAATTTGATTGCATAACTGGCCAGAAAATTGAGTCTGTCTCTAATAGAAGGAAATGATTTTCTACCTGAAGAGACCTTTAGCCAGTATGCAAAAATTATCTAAAAGTTTGAGTGTGTGTGTAGATGAGTGTGTGTGGATGTGTGTGTATGGAGAAAGTTTGCAATTGCTGTTTAATTTAGCATGGCAAAAGCCCAGAACATTTTGCTAGGATGCCGCTAGGATGAGTAACTCAATCAGAGAGTGCATCGCATCCTTCTACCTCTCTAAAAGACGACAACAACTTGTTGCTAGAGAGCTTAACCTTTCTCTTACTTCATGCTAGACATACCTTTTGGCCATCAACCCTCCACCCATCTCTTTGGCTTGGGTGGCACTTTGACATAGCGTTCAAGTGAGTCAAGTGCACTTGAGTAAGCTTCACAGCGGTTTTTGCCAGAGGTTTTTAATGCAAAATCTTTTCACAAGTTTTTTTTTTTTTTTGCCCCTGGAGCGAAAGATACTTAAGTTGAAAGATTTTAGCTTTTGTAGGTTGTTTTTGTTATGTTTCTTAGGATCCGGAAATTAGCTACAGTTGCTCTCGGTTTTACCCCTTTTATAGATAATTAGAGCCAAAGAGAAAGAGAGAAAAGAGGAGAGAGAGAGAGGTTGGAAAATTGCCTTGGAGTTTCTTTGTGCATTTGACATCAGACTCAATTGAAATGCCAATCAAAAACAAGTAAAAATTCCGATTGAAAAATGAAATGGAAGAGAGCCTTTTTTTTGCAATTCGTGCCTCAATGCTTATAAAAAGGATTACCTAACAATTGAATTTTTGGTCAAAAAAAGAACAAAAACGAGAAAGATGTAAAACTGAAACGTCTTTTACAATTAAAATGTTTCCTTTTCTCCCCCATTCCTCACTCCTTTATAACTAATTCAATAATGAGAGTCCTGTCACGTGCCCTTTTGCTTTTATTGTCATTGTTACCTGGCTGCCTTATGTATACCTGTCATGACCATGGCCACATCACGTGCCCACATACTTTGTCTATGACACCCGGCTTCAGAGTTTCATCATCTCTTCTTAGTCTATGCTTTCTTCCCCCTCTTTCTTCTCTGTTTCAGTCTTGTTCTTTTGTCTCTGCTTTCATCAACAAGTTTTGACCCGCAAACCTTCATTCTATGGGTATAAATTATGCACTACATTGCCGCTATATTCTAATCAGCCTGACGCGTAACATGAGCTCCAGCTAGTTGAGAAGCTACTTCTTATCCAGTCCCCTCCACCCCCATCATAGTTTTTTTTTTATGATATATGCTTGAAAGTTTCTTATGTTGTTCTTTGTTGTCATTGGGCAAATGAAATTAATTTGTTACTGCCGAGTGGGGGAAGCAAAAAAAACCAAAAACCGTGTTCTTTATTTTCTCTTCTCTTTTTTTTTGGCGTATCTCTACAAAATACTTGGAGCAGTTAGGTTGATGGAATGAACGTAATGAATAAAGTATACTCTATTCATCATTGAGATTAGATGGAGGGGAAGCTAAATTAACTTAATGATAAAAAGGCTTCACAATTTAGTTAAAGAGCTACAGGTTAGATATAATAAAAACGCTTTACAGTTAAGTTACAAAACTAAAACTTACATCTCTCCTGTCATATAGTCTTAAAGGTCATACATATAGATTGTATAATAGATTTTCTAATTGCTTCAAAAGAATTTATTCCTAATACTTGATAAAAGTCAAATGTGTCGCTAAGAGAAACAAAACTATGTAGAATTATCTATAATATCAAGAAGGTAATGAATGTTTGTACTATTTTATAACAATAATGTCACTGAGCTATGTATTGAATGTATATATTGTTTATTTAGCCTTTTAGCCCTTGCTTACCATACGAAGAATTCGATATCAAGGTATTGCATTTTAGCCAAAAGTTAGATCAAAGATAATGTTCATGTCTCTTAATAGTAGAGAATTTGTTAGCTCTCAATTTACATGTGTGGTTGTATATATTACACTTTATTTATTAGAAATTCATTAGTATATTTTAGAATATTTCTTAGAGCCTATTTGTAAACTGATACTTTCATCCCTATTCAACAAAAATGTTGGAGTAGATCAGAGAGTGAATTTCTCTGCTAACAAGGTTCCATCCTCAAAAAGTAAATTTACTGATAAACTTAAGGGGCTTATCAATAGAATACTAGGATCCTTAGACATATATCAAAATTACGAGTCCTTTAGCCAAAAAAAACCCTTCTTTTTGTAAAGTTTTTAAGGTTCTAAAACTCTTCGAAGAAATATATGGTACCGAAGGTCCCAGCCTTCGCAGCAATGAGGTGTAGGCACCTGGGAGCCGATCTACTAAACTCGCTTCAGGATGCGGTCATATGTATGAACAGTCTACCAACTCTTGGGTTTCGCCAGATATACGCATATTCTTTTAGACTTAGGCCCTTGCTAAGAATTCAAGATATCCTAAGGACCACAATTAGTGTATGTGGGACTCCGAATCGATATCCGGCTGAACCTAAACCAAACAAGTGGCACGAAACAAGAAATCGAAACTTTAAAAGAGTCACACTTGCCTTTAGAAAATCTTAGTTGAATTGCTTTTTTTCAATTCTTCAAATATTTTTGTCATTTTCGAATAAAAGAAAAAGTCGTTAGCTTTTAAGACAAATACAAAGAGACTTTAAAATTGTTTGCTAGGACTATTGTTAGTGGCGGAGATCTTCTGCAGTGACAATGAAGAAATTGTATTCCAATCTATTGCTATTCCAATTTCCCCCAAAAATTACCCATTTCTCTCATTGAAAATCTAAACCTTATTTCCAAACTGACCAATTTAACATTCAAAATGGAAACCTTTCAAACTGACTACTCTAGAGTTAACAAATCTTTAGCAGTTTGGATTCTAAAGAGTTTATAAATTCAACCTTTACAATTTAATAATTAAGGCAAGATCAAAAAAGTTTAAAATTATTGGCCCTCAGGGGGAATTAAATTATCACAAATTAATTAGATTAATAATGAAGTAACTTGACTTTTTAAGTGGACATACAAGTGCATATGACCAAACACTTGAAGTGTAAAGAGAGCACAGCCCAGCAGTAGTTTTGGTTAACAAAGTAGTTTTTGCAGCCATGTTTCAAAATTTTTGACAACAAGCCAAGAGTGAACCTGGGCCTGGGCCTCCACGCCCCGCGCCCCTTGTCTGCCAACGTCTGTCGTTGTCGTCGTGGCCGTTAGCCATATCTTACTTGCATGATTTGTATCAGAGGCAAGTGCAACTACCATGCCACCTCACTCTGTCTCTTGCAGCGCCTCAAGTGCAATTTAATGTCCAAAAGCAGTGTGCGTAAAGAAAAACACCAACAACAACAACACGAAACACTTCAAAGTGAAAGTTTTTTGGTGCAGAGACAAGAAACAAGAAGAAAGAAAAAAAACCAGACAACCTTGACTGTCACCCAGGAAAGGGAAGAGTCACTATTTAGCGTCAGGTTGGTAGGCAGGTAATGATGATGGGTTATAACCATGATGGTCAGGCCTGAATGAACCCACAATGCCTTGACATGCTTCGTTTCGCTATGAGAATGAAAATCGTCATCATCATCATCATCATCATCATCATATGTTATAATAGAGTTGTTTGCTTTCGGAGTTGGGTGTCTTCTTCTCCTTAAAAAAAGCTCATTACCATATGGAAGCAATCAAGTTTCAAAGACCATAGAGGAAGATGTGGCAACATTTCTTCTTTTTCGTTTGCCAGTCTGACTTTTATGGCAAGTGTTTCGCATATAAATATTTCGCATGGCAGACAGAATCTTCATGACTTGGCGCACATTTGTAGATAGTTTAAATAATTAATGAGATATCAAGGATGCCCGCCACGCCCCCCTCAAGAAATAAACGTGATGTAGCCATCTGGGATATAAATTTTTGGTGGGTTGAAAAACTTATTTTCAGTCTCAGTCTCAGTCTCTCTCGGTGTTGGTTTGTGCGAATTGTTCGCACATTGACCAAGGGCTAAAAAGGACTTTCATCCCGAAAGACTTCTACTTAAATCGCCAAGTTGTCGCCCAAAAGGGGAATACTGATAGAAAAGGTATTCGATTCAACTACGTATATTCCTCTTTTTTTTTATTTGTGGTTTTTTCCATACGCATATTTGATTTTATAACTTTCTTGGCTGGACACATAAAATCGAGGTCATCAAAATGCCAGGAGAGAGAGTCTGAAGAGCCAAGGACAAGGGCGGCTGAGCGCCAAAAGGAAAAAAAAGGATTCAATTTGATTGGATTGAAAGTCAATGCAGTAAGCAAGTGCCTGGGTATGATTTGGTGGCAGCTGCTCCAACTCCGGTTCCATCTCCGACACGAATCACGTAATGGTAAACGGATGTTTGTACGCCCATTGAGTTGCATTTTAAATGCGTTTGAATGAAATCGAGACTTGTTAAATATTTAAAAGGCAGTCGGGGCCAAAAAGAAAAAAAAAAGAGAGAGAGAAAAATGAGTTTGCATTATTTGTTTGACTTTATGATAATTTTCTTCTCCTTTTTTTGGCGCTGGGCGGAGAGGTCGGTTGAAAATCTTGCAGGTATATATGTATGTATATCCTCCCTTTAAATAGGCCTTGGATTCTTTTTTTTTCTTGGTCAAGTGTTTAAGCCAACAATTACATTGAACAATTTACCTTTAGTTTACTCTTCCAAACACACACACAAATTGGACAATTGTCGACTCTCCTCAGTTTGTGTTTCATAAATTTTTGATGTTTGGGACATTTGTTGCCGCCTGTTGGTCGGTCTGCTCCTGCTCCAGCTTCAGTTGCGAGTTGAGAACCATTGTCCTGGCATAACAGAATATATGAAGATGGACACAACGCCCGGACATGAACCCGGACATGGCCATTTGTGTTGACTGGCAAACAATCAACACATTTTTAAACGTTTTCCTCTTTTATTTTGTTTTGTTTTGTATTAATTTATTTAACCAGCTTTAAAAACAAACAAAACATTTAATCGGTTTAATTTCATAAACAAAATGGGGAAAACGTTATTGAAATACATATGTTGATTTCAAAGTAAAGTTAAGTTTGTTTAAGTTTGTTGTTAACTAAATGCAGTATGCAGTTAATGCAGTAGCTCAGTTTAGTTTTAACTGGAAAAAAACCCGCAAAATCCTTAGAAATTCTTAACTTGGCGAATGTGTAACCTGATTAGGTTTAAATTTTAACCGATTGTCGAAGGTTATATCTCATTTCAATGCTTTTGAATTTGCGTAAAACCAAGTTATCTTTTTGAGAGAGACAAAAAATGCCAATGAACATCAAAAAAATTTCGAATAAACCATAATTTCATGAATATCTAATTAGGTCAATTTTTGAAGTAATTGCAAAATTCATATCTTTATTTTATTCAAGTTAGCATAATGTCTTTTAATCTGCATTAAAATCTTGAGAACTACTTTTTTCAAGTATCCAATTGTTTGATGTCATTCCAAGCAAATTCAAATTTATTTGATATACAACTTTTTGAATTCGATCAGGAATTTGCCAAATTTTTTAAAATTTTTTTTAAACTTTTCATTTAACAAATTCAACCATTGTTCAATCTACTGTTAACTTAGAGCCTAACAAAAAGTTTGAGATATTTTGCTTAGTCTAGTACTTAAGCCAAGTTTCAGGCTAAAAAATTAGGCAGAACGATAAAAAATTGTTTTTTAAAAGTAATCTTCAATTCGTATTATGACTTATATTTAGTTATCTCTAACTATATTTAGCTTATCTTTAACTTAAATTTAGCCTAATTCAACGCTGAGGTTGTCTGTGAGAGTTATAATGAAATTATTTTAAAAAATGTATCGAATATTTGAGTTAGACTAGATTATTATATACCTAAAAGAATTCTTCTATTTTAAAAGTAATAGATTAAAGAATAATACGGGTTAGAGTCAAATCAAGTGATCTCTGATGACCTTTCATATTTGTCGAGCTTTCTTTTGCATAATAGAAAAAAATTATTCGTTATCCATAATCGTTTTCATTATCCCCGACGGAACTAATAATAGAATAGAAGTACATTTGTAGATATATCAATTAAATTTTAATCAACTTAACAACAAGTTGATTACATTAAATGTATACAAAACTATGACTTTTTGAAAGGGTATCTGTAATATATTTTCTTAAGGAAATCTCCCTTGAATTTGAAATCAAATATAATTTTAAAATCACTTAAATTTGATTTAACTTTGCTCGAAATTTGCATAAATTTTCTTTGCATTCCATAAAAGAAATTTAGATAGCAACAATTGTCATACAAATAATTGAAATAAAAATGCAAAAGGAAAAACTTTATTTAAAAACTTGTTAGTTTTTTTATTCACCTTTTGGAAACGTTTTGGAACTTTTTGATCACATTCGCTTGTAGTGAATATTTGAATATAAACTTCAACTTGTCCCCAGATAAATTGGAACTTGGAATTGAAATGTGTCACTTGGGTGATGGCTAAAGGAAAAGTTCTCAACATATTATTGTTGTTTAACAAAGTTCATTGTTGCTCCTTGACTTTGTTGTTGCATCGGCTTAACGCCCCCCCGCCTGGCAGACAACCCCTGAAGCCCGATCAGTTTTTAATGGCCAGAGCTAAGAGACAGATTATAGCCAGAAAGAAAAGAAACAAATGATTAACAAGGCCAACATAGCATACGGAACCTCAGGCGACACTTCTATGCATTTGAGGGTGTTGGCACGTGAAAGATGTTGGGGGAGGTGGAGAAGGATGAGGAGAAGCAAGGCTAGTCAAGAGATTCCTCCAACCGAGTTCTCCCCCTTCGGCACTGTCTGTTAAATATTTTATGTGCATCTCTTGGGCATTTTGCGCAAAACATTTTTACATGTTTTGCTTGTTGTACATTTTGTTGTTTCAAATTCAAGTTGGAAGTCATGATGATGGCATGCGGATTGCCGCGGCATAATCCAACCAAGCAAAGCAAAAAATAAACAGAAAAAAAAATGTGGAGTTGGAACAGTTGAAGCAGTTGTTGCTGGAGCGTAACCAAAGTGTCGTCGTCGTCGTCGTTGTCGTGGCTTTCGCTCAAGTGCAAATCTCCTGATGAAATAAAAAAGCGTAAAAAATTTCTACGACTGAGGTGTATGAATGAATATGTGGGTATAAAGAGTGGGGGGGGGGTTGGGTGTTTTTCTGTTTTTTTTTTGATGCGGTTAAGGGCCAGGCTTTATATCCTTTAAGACACCTTCGACTTTGTCTGTGGCTCTGAATTTTTATTGCATTATTTTCCATGAATTTCCATGAATTTCTAGTAATATGTGCGAATTTTTTATTGGTACAGATCGGAGTAGCACAAGCTTTTGTGTTTGAGTGTGTGCGTGTGTGTGTTTTTGTTTATCCTTGTGAGCAGGATTCTTTTCTCATAGCATTAACCTGGTTATTTATGAGATTTATGGCCATAAATGTTAAGCCACTTGTCTTGCTTTTGTATATTATCACTTATTTATACTGCATAAAGCTTAATCAATGTTAATTGTAATTTCTAAAAGGAATGGATGGAGTTTTTAAGACGAAGAAAATACCTTTGTTAAGTCTATTTTTGGTTATAGAAAGTATTGCCAAATACAATTTGGTCTTCAGGTTTTAGTCAAACATAAAGCAATGAGTTTTTGAGTTTTTTTACAAAATGTAAAACATATTTTTGGTATCTTAAATTCAATTTTAATAAGCCAGTAACTCTACGTCATTTGAAAAAGAACAAAAAACCTTAAAAATAAAAAGCAGACCTTTCTTTTAGGTGCCTTAGTTTGAAATATATCCTAAACCAAAATTAGTTTGATTGAATTTTTTTGAATTTTGGAACCTTGGATTTGAATTCAGCTCATCATAATCCATTAGATCTTTGGTCTTTGGGCCTGAGTTTTTTAAAAAGTTCTTATTAACGACTTCAGATTCCTTAAATAAATTTTGCATCTAAAAAGATTGCACCTTTTGCATTTGCCTTTCAGACCTGGTCCTGACTGGTGGGGCTAGTCTCCTCGGTCTCAGCAGATGAACCTTTCTGAGGCTTTGCTTTTTTAGTTTACTTTTGGTAATGCCATGTTTTTATCTGTTTTTCATCGAATTTAATGATTGTCCAAGTCTGGATAGATTTTAAATATACCTAACAACAAAAAAATCTTTTATCAAGGCGAAATGTTTTGTTAACAAATCTTTTTTTTTAAATTTTTTTTTTGTATCCTTTTCGTTAACAATTTAAAAAAAATTCTTCAGCTAAATTTAGCATATTTTAATTGAATTGAAAAGCTTTGTTAACAAATACGTTTTTCCTCTTTCTGAAAACAGTTTTTCCATAAATTTCTTCAACTGTTTAAATTGTTTTAAATCTTTGAACATCAATTTGGCATCTTTATAATCAGTGCGAAAAGTTTTGTTAAAGAATCTAAGATAAGCCCCATTAAATAGTTTTCTTTTTTAAAATTTATATCTTTTTCTTAAACAATTCAAACAATTTGTTAACAGAAACTTTTCAAAAGAATCTGTTAAAAAACCTTTTATTTTTGGTGTGTGGTTTTCTTTTTTATTTCTCTCAATTCCCTTGAGTTTGAGATTGAAAGTGCTTAAAATTTTGAATAGTCATGTTATGTGTGAATCTCTCAGTTTTATCCTTATCATCTAACTTTTCTTTTACCTCGCCATAATCATCAAATTATATGCTCATTTTGATGATGCCCACTTGCAACTGTGTCACATCATACATCATGCTCCAGAAGCCTCATGCATAACTGAGTAACTGTGAGACATTCAGATCTGTCACACTCCCCCGCTCCGCCTGCCACGCCCATTTTACACCATAACAAATTAAAGCGAACAAATAATTTGCTTAAAGAAGAAGAAAGGGAATAAGCATTTTTCTGCTCCCCTCCTTTTATGGGAATATAAAAAAAAAACAGAAGGTGGAGTGGGTTAAGGGAAGGTAAAAAAAAAATGATGTATTGTTTTGAATGTGTTCTTCTTCTGCTCCTGCTCCATGCTCATCCTCTTGAGATGATGTGTGATGAGCACGGGACAATGAATTTTGAACTGTTTTCCGCCAAACACTTGAAACTTTTACTCTGGTCTCCAACAAAAACCACTTAACAATCTGTTTTTTTTTTCTTTTTCTATTTTCCAGCTTCGACCGGGACCAACCCTTCACATTCCAATTGGGCGCTGGTCAGGTGATTAAGGGCTGGGATCAAGGATTGCTCAACATGTGTGTGGGTAAGTAGAAAAAGCGCCAACTAAACAAGAGCCGCAAATTAAAATTAATTTTTTTGTTGTTTTCCAGGTGAGAAACGTAAACTGACAATTCCACCACAATTGGGTTATGGTGATCAGGGTGCTGGCAATGTGATTCCACCCAAGGCCACTTTGCTCTTCGACGTGGAATTGATCAATATTGGCAATGCTCCACCCACCACAAATGTGTTCAAGGAGATCGATGAGAATGCCGATAAGCAATTGAGCCGCGAAGAGGTAATCGTCTATGTATGGATCAAACCTTTTTTTTGCACATCTTATATAGATATAGATATCTTCTACAATGTGATATATCCTTGGGCATATGGGCAAATATGTACATACATACTTACCAAAACAACTAACTAACCAGCAATTTCACCTTAACATTGATTTCTCTTTAAACTTGTCACTAATTGTCTATAATTTCCTTCGATTTCGAACAGGTCAGTGAATATCTGAAGAAACAAATGACCGCTGTGGAGGGTCAGGATTCGGCTGAATTGAAGAATATGCTTGCCGAGAATGATAAACTGGTTGAAGAGATTTTCCAGCATGAGGATAAGGATAAGAATGGTTTCATCTCGCACGATGAATTCTCTGGTCCCAAGCATGATGAGCTGTAGAATTCAGCGATATACACACATAAATCATATCGTGTCTCTCTCAAGGACAAGAGTGCTTAAGTTTATATATCATATATACCTACATACATCAAAAAAACAAAAAACAGAACAGAAAAATCACAATTTTTGTATAATGAACGAGAACTTTATCTTTTTTTGAGTGGACTGACTTGTGTAATCCCAATTTAGGCAATGTCATACAATATACACATATGCATAATATCCATAGTATATATATTTTGTATATAAGAAACCATTACATATATATATATATCAATCATCATTCTCTTGATATCTGCTCAAAAAACAAAAAACGAAATCCCAGAATGAAGAAGGAGAACCTTTTTTATATACATTTATAGGTTGTTATATTGACAAGAATGAAAAAAGAAGAAAAAAACACAAAAAATAATAAGAAAATGAATGACAAAGAATAATTAAATTAATTTAATAAATTTTGCATATAATAAAAATTAACAACAATTCCAAACAATTTTTTCGTTTCATTTTGCCTTTTTATATATTTGTATAACAGTTAATATATATATTTTTTTATTTTATAGATAGAATTAATAATGCATAAAACAAAGAAATAAATTGTGTGAATTCATTTTTTTTTGTTGGACAATATACAAAGAGATAAAATAGAAAAATAAACTTTGTTCAAGCATTAAAAAATAAGTTGCCAAAAGCGGAAAGGGGTTAAAAGAGGGGCGGGAATGGATTACTATACTTTTTTTTATATACACAATTTGCAAAACCAAAAAAAAAAAACACGTCAGGGGTCTGGGTCACAGGGGTATAGGAGAATCACTTTGATAGACTTAAATTTATATAGTATATAGAGGGAGATTATAGCTATGAAAAAAACACACACACATTGTTTTACGAAAAGTACGAGTACCAAGCAAAAATTGCACTAGAGGTTATTATAATTTGTTTGCTTCACTTTTTCTTCTTATTGTTTGTTTGTTTGTTTGTTTTCTTAGGCATTTAGTATATAGAAAACCAGTTCCAATATGATCGCCTCTTGTATACCCGATGATTCGCCATGCAATGTGGCTATCAAATGATTATCCAAAGCATTCATATATAATGGCGGCAACTTAGACCCTCGAGCACCAGCCTCATAGCCGACCTGAAAGGAAACAAAAGCAAAAGAGAACATTAAAATATATAATTGAAAGTATGTTTAGACCATAATGATCTTAAAAGCTTATCGAAATCAAAGTTAAATTTACTAAAAATGAAGTTAAGTTATATAAAAATCAACGAGAACATATTAAATTAGTCGATAGAAGCTAATACAGTACACAAAAATTTGCACTTTAGAGTTTTGCTGATCCCGAATTTGACCTCAGATTATTCACATCAGCTATGGTTCTTGGGTTCATCTTGAATTTTGTTGAATAAGTACATAACATGAAAGCCATTAAGCCGTCTTTCAATATAAATATTACAACCTGTTCTTAAAGTCGAATCTTAAATTTATACAGAAATAGATTGTTTATACTATTACTCTATTTATACTATTAGAAATCCAATCATTGTGTCTATAGGTAAGGTAGTAAAGAGAGGTATGAAAGTGCGAGGAAACAGAAAATTTCATAAAAGTGAGACTATTCCTCATAACTAATCGGAAAGATCATGAACTGTTAAACTCTAACATCTTGAGACAATCGGTTAGTCGTAATACTCTTCTATGGAATGCTTTAATTGATAAGGTATGACATTTAACATTTCAATTTCAAAGAAATGTAAATCAAAAGAAAATCAATAATAAGATTATGTAAAGGGTAATAGTATAGTAAATATTGAAAATAGCTGAACAACGAGGATCCGGGTTCGAATCCCCAGGCTAGTGTATGGATGTAGTTTTCGGCTAAGCCGAAGGCCTTAGTTTCCAGTGCTTGTAAAATAATGTTAGGTTGATAGTTTACAACTATTTTCTATACTTATATTAATAATAATAATCAAAAGATTTAAAATGAAATGAGTCGATTAATCTAATACAAAACAAAAGGGAAAACGAATGTTTGAAATCTAAATGCATTAATCAATTGTGATTAATAAGTTTGGGCTTTCATTATATGTTATGTTATATATATTATGTCCTGAATGTTTTAATTAAAACGGTTGGAAGTATTTCAAGTAAGATCATATATAGAAGATCTATTAAATTTATAGATTCTGATATAAAATATTATTCTTATCATAAGGAAGAACATTAACGAAGTACATTTTTATCCCGTATTACTAAATAATGTCAGGACTTACATAATGAACATTATGAGGTGTATATAGAATAAAATTTGATTTTATATCTTAAGCTTACTTAGTAAGGCTACGAGTTTACCCCTAAATTATTATTCTCAGTGTAGGATATAGTTAACAACATAAGTATTTATTCAACTAATACTTAGACTACATTCCCACACTAGTTTGGGATTGGAACCCGGATCATTGTTGTTCAGTTGCCTAATTAACCGGGCCACTGAGACATCTCATCTACCGAGGACTGCAAATTACCGCCCAATAATTTCATTTTCATTATTAAATAAGAATTTAAGGGTACAATTAGCTAAAATTTAACCCAGGTTTCAGTGGGAAATACTTTTAGCAATGTGAATTTCATTGAAGTAACATTGAAATCTTCATTTATGATAAAACAGAAAAGAATGATGCTAATTTTTTTCAAATCCACTCTTTATGATGAATTGTTGTTCCTATAAAAAATATAACTCATTTGAATTTTTAAGCATTATAGTTAAAAATCTACTTAAAAAGCCTCAAGAATTAAGAGAGAGAAATGTTTATAGAAGTCAAATAGAGGATTATGTTCAATAAAGAACAATTTCTCTTTTCAAACGGTAGTAAAATAAATAAAATGGATTGGAGAACTATTTGTAGAGAACACAAATGTTTGTTTTCTCCACAGAATTGGTTTTGTGAAGCTTACATTTTCCTGATCCAAAGTGGCACGCAGGCCAACTTTATTAATGCCCGCAGCTGCCAAAAGATCCAAGAAGGGTAACAAAGCCATTGAAGCGCTACGTGCCAATTGTTCGGCTATGCGGGTGATGTCTGTATAGTTGCCACCATTTGTGGCATACCAATCTTCGCACTAGAAAAAACATAACGAGATAAGAACTGTTTATCAAGAAGGGCAAAAAGAGAACAATTCCAAAATAAATACCTTGACTATAAAAATGTCACTCAATTTGATGGCGTAATTGGCATTGGAATAGTTAAAACTTGCATGTACACGCATATTGGCTATGCCATCCATGGCCTTATCATCGATGGGGGATTTGACACTGAAAGAAAGAGAGTTAATAGTTCAATTTCTGTAAATGTAAATTGATTAGTCGTAAGTTCTACCTACCCCACATTGATATCACGATCATTATCAACCCATTTAATGCTAACAAGTTCACTTTGTTCCTCATTAGCCTCAATTGGGCCACAGACAATATCAATGTCTGTTTGATTTCTGAGAGCTTGACGCACTTCTTCCATTTTGGCTGGCATTATTTGCACCATGAGACCATCTTCGACAATGCTACACTTGCCCGATAGCCCACTGCTGCTCTTGAGTGCTTCATTTAGGACAAAGAAACTGGCGCCTGTGACTTTTCGTGGCTGTCCTTGAATATTTATCGCTTGAGTGGAATAGGCATACATTTCCGTACGATCATCATTGATATTTTGCATGCAAACTAAATGACCATCGGCGACTTTGGAAAAATTACCAGCAAATGCTAATATATGATCACTGGCATTATTAATGGCCTTAATCACATCCTGTTGACGATGACGTGGTATCAGCACCGTTGTCTGACGATCCTCCATGTGAATAAACAGCCCTCGTATGGCTGGCAGGGAATAGGAATAGTTACGAAAATCCACCAAGAAATTGATTATCGTTTGGGCAATCTCGCCATAAACCGATTCACGATTACGCACCGATATCAATGGGCAGGGATAATAACGATATTGGGCACCCAGACGTAAAATTAAACGTAAAGGCAATACCTTTGCCCAGGGCACTTCGTGACGATGTATGAGAACAGCCACTAAATATGGATTCTCCGGCACAATGACACCCTGTAAACATTGATAGGTGGGTCGTAGATAAATGAAGCCACCATGCTCACGTGAGCCCAGGAAATTGGCCTTCCTTGGACTACTGAAGGCCAACTCATGTATGCCCGAACGTGCATTTTCGGCCTCAACATAAATCTCATACAAATGCTGAAACACATCACGTGGAACGGCCTCAAGTGACTCGGCCTTATTATTCGTGTTGGGTTCCTTAATTTCCAGTAATATAATCAATTCATCATTGCCCACATGATGCAGTCCCGAGGTGGTAAAATTCAATACCCAACGATTCATGCAACAGCTCACTGTAAAACGAAACCAAAAAGTTCTTTAGTGAAAATCGTTTACAAAGAATTCCTCCACTTACTGTTGACAATCTTGACGTAGACATAGAAATTGTTTTTCACAATAAACTTTAGTGTTTCATGTTGCAATCTCTCGACAAGATCCTTATCATTTCGGACTTCCTTGTAGTCCACATCACAGCAATTGGTCGCCTGACTGGAGGTCACACATATGGGAGGCAAAGCATTCTCTTCGATGGGTATATAACAACCTTGAGCATCACCATTTGGTGGCAATTTACGTGAACGCACTGCATCCGCCTTTCGACGTGGCGATGTTTGAGCCGTGGCAACAGGAGCAACTAAAAATAACAACAAAAACAATGAAGTAAGTACGTCGTCTCGCCGACCATGCACCAGGTTAAACAACTAATTTGCTCCCCCGACTGGACCCGGTGCTGCTGATCCCCCACTGGCTCCATCACCCAATGGCCGACGCTGATTTAGATCATGGTTTTCCGCTGTCGTTGAGGCAGCCAATTCCAATTCCAAATTAAACAACCGATTTTAATAAAATTTGGTAGATCGGTAGAAATAATTAAGACTAACTAGTGTGCCGAATTCGATTTCGTTAGCCGAAAAATTGCAGTAGGCAATCGGTTTTTTCTATATTCTGGAGGCGAACGTAGGCGTGGCAGAATTGTTAAATATGAATAATCTGCATGCCTACAAAAGAAATCTGCATACTAAATTTGGTAGTTCTGGCTTTGTTAGTTTTTGAGAAAATCAGTTTTTTTTAATTTTCGGGGGCGGAAGTGGACGTGGTAAAATTTTGGAAAAAGCCAAATCTGCGCCTTCACCAAGCATGTATACATATATACCAAATTTTGTGTCTCTAGCTAGAATAGTCTTTGAAAATATCACTTTTGTTTAAATTGCGTGGGCGTAAGGGGGCGTGGCAAAAATTTGAAATAAACTTGAACACCGTAGGTATTACAGAAGTCTAAGTTCCAAATTTGGTGGCTCTAGCTCTTATAGTCTCCGAGATCTACGTGTTCATACAGACAGACACGGCTAGATCGTCTCGGCTGCTAATGCTAATCAAGAATATATATACTTTATGGGGTCGGAAAAGTTTCCTTCTGCCTGTTACATACATTTTGGCGACTTTAATATACCATTTCACCCAATGGGTGCATGGTATAAAAACCGAAAGAAACTGAATAATCAAAGAGAGGGAAAACAGACAATTTTCATTACCAGCTCGACTTGAAGGCTCCTGAGAGACTGCTGTTAGGGTGGCAGCCGCTGCACTGGGTGGAATGGATCCTCTAAATAATTGGGCCACCAGACCCATTGTGGTGCTATCAATACTGCGTGATTCGTTGCTAGCTGGTGTCGGGGGTTTCTGTCCTCCACCACCAGCAGAATTGTTCCTTTGACCGCGTCTCGTCTGTTTGTTGGACGACTGTTCGCCCCATTGTTGCTGTTCCATGGAGCTGGCCAGCTCACTGCCCGGAGCAATGCCATCACTGAACATGACACTTTTACGTTTACGATTCTTTTGACCATCTGATGAGGAACTGCTATTGGAGGAGCTGCCCTCGGTGGAGGGTTTCTTCAGAACACCAACAGGAACAATCACACTAGGCGGTTGGCCACCAGACTGAGATGCCGCCACCTGACAATGCGGCGGTATTGTGGAGCAGTACTCCATGGGATTATTGGGATTGGGTGATCTCATTGGGGTGGGTGGCAGAGCGGCTGAAGCCGCTGCTGTCGATGTGGCCACACCGCCCGCTTGTCGTTCACTCAGGATCATGAAACATTGCACACAGACACGAGATTCCTGCTCGTTGGCGAATTCCAAATGAAATTTCTGGGAACAACAAATGGAACAGAGCACTTTGCCACAGGCACGACAATGATGACGCCGCTTGATCATGGTGAATTTCTGATGACATTGCATACATTGGCCGGCCATATTGTCGGGCACCCAAATGGGTGGAACTTTGCCCAAATTTGCATGAGGATCATCGCTATAACCGACTGCCTCATAAATGGGACTATCATCATCGGCTAATCCATCTCCATTTGCTTCTGCTTCCACTTGGGGTTCGCCCTCTAAAGCTGGTGGCTGCAATTCCTCCGTAGATGCCGCCGGCGGCGTCTGTCCTGCATTATCTCCTTGATAGCCATTTAAATCCAATGTCTGTGGCCTTTGAGGACGTTGCTCCACCATCTCCTCCTCCCCCTGCTGTTTGCCCTCTATCGCTTCCTGCTGCTGTGACTCTTGTTCTAGAGCTTCCTCTGCTTCTAGTTTACGGCCGGAGAGGGAATCCGTTTCAGAGCTGCCAAATGAGGATGCCCCATCCGCATTATTGACTATTCCACCTGTCTCTTGTGGTCTCAGCTCAGCGAATTCCACAGTCGAGGCTTGTGAGAAATTATCGACATTCATTTGGTCATGGGAATGGGATTCTCTTTCATCTTGTTCGGATAGAATTCTCACCGATTCCTCTTCTGTTACAGGCGAAGCGGAAAGTGAAATCTCTTCCTGTTCAATGTCAATCTCCTGCAGCATGCTATCCAATTCTGTATCCGATATTTCATCCATTGTCGAGCAAAAAGTCAAGGGTTGACTATGTTTGGGTAACTCTTTGTTAGCTTTGGCAACAGGCATTGCCGCTTGGGCAGGTGGATTAGCAATTTCCTGAGAAGAAAATTATACAGAAATTTACTGAAAGTCCACTGAATTAGCCTAATTTGAATACTTACCTCAGTTGGCGGAATATTTTCTACCAATTTTGTGGATGTATCCTGCTCTTCCATCTGTTCCAGTTCATTGATAACTTTAACCAAAGCAGAGGAGGCGGTCACCTCTTCAGGTAACATGGACTCAGTGGTATTTGTCAGCGATATAGATGATAGACCCTGAGCCAATTCGTTTACTTTTTGCTCCTTTGCAGGAGGTGGTTGACCCGATGGAACTTTTACCTCTAGGGCACTTGGCACTTTATCGCTCAATTCCTCGGATTGACTGACTGGCGAGGGGCCAGAAGAGAAAGTTGAACACGAGGATGTTGTCAATGACTCGGATGAAGATGATCTTTGCCTTGAATTGGTTTCATTGCCATTTTTAAGGGCCTTCTGCTGCTCCTCACTGAATTTGTTAATGTCATCGTGAGGTTCCTCTTCCTCCTCCTCCTCATCATCATCGTCATCTTCAATTTCTGCTGGCTGCTCTCTACTGTGGGTGGGTATTTCCTTCTCCTGTTCCTCCGTTTGCCAGTTGTACGTTTGTGGAGTTTGCTCCAAGGATTTCACATTATTTCTGTAATCATCGAGACTATTGAACACCTGTGAGACGCCCACAAAAGGGCTCTTTGGTGGGACTACAGTTGCTCCCCCGACTGGACCCGGTGCTGCTGATCCCCCACTGGCTCCATCACCCAATGGCCGACGCTGATTTAGATCATGGTTTTCCGCTGTCGTTGAGGCAGCCAATTCCAATTCCAAATTATCCAAAACCTGATCTATATCCACCAGATCCATTCGTGAGCCGTCGATAAACTAAACACCCCAGAACGAGAAAGAGACAGAGACGCAATTAAATATCTTGATTAACAAACAATAAAAAAATTTCTATGGGAACAAAAAAGAAAGAAGATAGAAGACAAAAAACAATGCAAGAAAGAAAAATGTTGTGATTCATTTCTTTTTGGAACGATGCTACCGATCGATTTCCAGCTTATCAGTCAATTTACGCATCACGCATTTGCTCTCTTTTTTCGGCTAGTGTTAATTACCTTTATTTACTTGCTTATTTTTGTTGTTGTTGTTCCTTTCTATTAATTTATTAACAAATATAATCCCTATTGCAAATTTACATTGTACGAAAATGAACTAGTTCCCGGTTCCCGGAGCAACTGTTACAATAGGGGTATTTTTCCAGTATTTTTATTCAGTATTTTTCGGGTATCACTATTTTTAATAGCTAGTTCGATGCAGTTGCAACAGTGTTGCTAGAATTTGAGTGTCAAAACAAGCTAGGTTTCGCAAATATTAAAACTAAATTAGATGAAACCACATAAATTACGTGACAAACTGTAATTTGAAATGGGTAATTTCTTCTGAATTATTCCACATAACACTGAAAAAAAGAAATCCAACTTTAAGAAGCTTTAACTTTTATCCTCCTGTATTCATACATAAATCTTCCGAAATGCCGAATCTCGCCCATATTTACAAGAACCATCTTGAATCAAAATGAAAATGATTTCATGGTATCTATACCACAGGGTATCAGTAAGTCAGCGACCCATTGTTATTGGTGTTAATATATAGAGGACCTGATAAAATTGAGATATTTTATCTATAATTCACATTTGCCAGGCCTATTTTGTATATATTTCACATATGCAGAAACTCGAAAATGTTAACAAATTGATGTACGAAAAATCCAAACAAAACAAGTTTTTGTTTGAAATTAAGTAAAAGAAAACTAAAAAAGCAAAAAGCAAAGTTTAAAATTTTTTAAGCATTTCAATTGCATGTTAGCTAGAAATGGCTAAAACGGTAACACTGGCTAGAGTTGCCATCCATTGCCCAATACCTGTTTGTCGAACAAAAGATTCGAACTCGAACAAAAGAGTCAAACTCGAACACTTCAATCGAACTCGAACTCGAACATGTGCGTTCTTGTCGCGTTTTTTTTTGGTGTTGTTTTTGTTCTCAGGCCGGGAGGTTGTGTTGTCGGATTTTTTCGAATATAAAAATACAAGAAAACGTGAACGTGGGTGATTTTCTCGTTTAGAGGTCTGTATCTTTGTCTATGCTCGCGCGTGTGTGTGTGCCTGGAAAATTGTTACAAGAAATGTTTAAGCATGTTTAATAAAATGCATAAATAATAATAGTGCTAAATAATAACAACAAGTGCGAAAAGGAAAGA
Source organism: Drosophila willistoni (assembly GCF_018902025.1). Taxonomy (NCBI): domain Eukaryota; kingdom Metazoa; phylum Arthropoda; class Insecta; order Diptera; family Drosophilidae; genus Drosophila; species Drosophila willistoni. Next base: position 2,516,000 of record NW_025814046.1, read on the forward strand.
ATATAAAGAAAGAAAAAGAGAGGCAGAAAGAAGCCGCCGCCAACGCGTGTGTGTGCCTGTGTTTTGAGAGTGTGTGTGTGCGTCTGTGTGAAAGAGAGTCAAGAACCAAGGGTGTGAAGAGAGAGGTGGAGAGAAGAGAAGAGTGGTGGGCGGTTGTTTGAAACCAGTTGTAAAAAGAAAATCCAAAAGGAAATTCATTTATTTAGTTACTTCAAGTAACTAGATATTAAATGCGAAAAATGTTTTTATTTTCTTTTACTTGATTTATTTTTAGCAAACGGCAAAAACAACACGAGAGTAATTTGGCTCTCTCACTTGCTCTTGCTCTCGCAATATCTATATTTTTTGTTTATTCTTACTTACTAACTCCCCCTCATATGCTCTCTCACCCTCTCCCTCTCTCACTCTATCACTCTCTGTCTACGTTACTCCGTTTTCCGTTGTTTTTTTTTTTGTTACTTTGATTTTAGCCGCGCGCGCATTATAAACTATACAAAATTGTTGTTAATTATTGAACTATTCTCTCCATCTCACTCCAACCTGCCTTTTTCGGGTTCGGGGTTCTCGTTCTCTCTTTCGCTCTCGCTCACACACTTTGGAATGTTTTCAATGTGTGTGCTAACAAGTGGAATTACTTAATAAAGTTAAATGTGTGTGTTTTATCTAATATTTCTAGAGTGCATATGTCTGTTTAATCTTTTTATATAAACAACCCACAACAAAAAAGAAGAAAGAATAGAAAATTCGGGATAACCAAAACAAAAAAAAAAATATTCACTCATCATTAACAACAAAGGCAGCAAATATGAAATTAAAGCAGAAAAACTGTTCGTGCAATGCCGCCAACGTCGGCAGAGGCAGAGGCATCTACAGCAGCAGCGGCAGCGGAGGTAAATTGCTGATGCTAAGTATGCTGCTCGCAGGTTTATTGGTGGCCGTCACCCAAGCTGTTGATCAGGTAAGACTTTTTCAAGATATACTCTCTCTCTTTTTCTATGGTTTTCCCTCGTTTTCTTTTCGTGAGGTCATCAATCAAAGGTTTTTTCCAAAAATACTTTTCAGGGAATTCGAAATTTCTCGTACAGCGAGCATTTAGTGTTATTTGAATACCCTTTAATTGAAACTATCTTGTATTAGTGATAAGAAGTTTGATTTGAAGATAAGCAAGAAGAATGAAGTAAGTAAGTCGTCTCGCCGACTTGGGTATACCATACACCAAGTGAAACAAATATTTAAAAGTTCGAAAACCAAATGTTGTATGTCTATTAAATTGTTTTAACATACCATATGCTATCTCGCTCACTCTACAAACACACGAGCACTCTAGCGCCGCCACTAGCCAACGACCAATTCTGCCCTTATGGATCGCGTAGCAAAATACGTTCGTACGTATATTTTGTATGTTTCTAGTCCGATTTTAATCAAATTTGGTAGTTTGATAGAAATAGATAAGATTTATTAGTCTGCCAAATTTGATCGCGATGGTCAAAAAATTGCAAGAGCCAATCGGTTTTTTCTAAATTATGGAGGCGGAAGTGGGCGTGGCAACATATTAAAATATATGTATTCTGCGCGCATACTAAGCCAATATAAATACTAAATTTGGTGACTTTAGCTTTGTTAGTTTTCGAGAAAATCTGTTTTGTTTAATTTTCGGGGGCGGAAATGGGCGTGGCAAAATTTTTAAATAGTCAATATCTGCGCGTCTATTAAGCTAGCTTACATACCAAATTTAATGTCGGTAGCTTTCATAGTTTTTAAGAAAATCTGTTTTTTGTAAATTCCGGGGGCGGAAGGGGGCGTGGCAAAAAGTTGGAACAATTATTTTCTGCGCGCTAACTAAACAAGTATATAACCCAAATTTGATGTCTCTATCTGCCATACTTTTTAAGAAAAACAGTTTTATGTAAATTCCGGGGGCGGAAGGGGGCGTGGCAAAAATTTGAAACAAACTCGATAAGCGTACATACTACACGAGACTGCATACCAAATTTGGTGGCTCTAGCTCTAATAGTCTCCGAGATCTAGGTGTTCATACGGACGGACGGACGGACGGACGGACGGACGGACGGACGGACGGACGGACGGACGGACGGACGGACGGACGGACGGACGGACGGACGGACGGACGGACAGACGGACATGGCTAGATCGACTCGGTTTTTGATCCTGATCAAGAATATATATACTTTGTGCGGTCGGAGATGCTTCCTTCTGCCTGTTACATACATTTTGGCGACTTTAATATACCATTTCACCCTATGGGTGTATGGTATAAAAAGTCAATATTATAAAAGTAATCTTGCCGGCGAGCTTGAGCCAAAAGAATACTCATTGCTTGAGTCATGAGTGATTAAAATGTGAAATAAATTTTTTGATATAATAATGCATAATAATGTACAAAACAAAGTTAGATTGAAATTGAATCAACAACTGAAACTGAAACCTATTCGGGGTTTCCCCGTTTTGGTCGACAATAAATATGAGATCGCTTATAAACCAAGATGTATTTGTTTGTAAATTGATTTAAGGAAATGTTATTACATAGTTTTAAATGTCGTATTATAGAGGTTTAAGGTCTGTGAAATTTCACCATGACATGATTGAGAAAATACTCAAAAAAACAAAAACTGCAGTCAGATTTAAATTTGAAGCATTAGTTAATAACAGCATCTAAAGAGGTGATAACATTGATTGACTAATTTTACTATGATTTTTATCTAAACATGGGTCGATTTTGATAATATTTGGTATTCTGCTACCTTAATGTGGGTGATTACGAATCCAAAGTTAGTTGTTTAATTTTACCATTACCATTATAGTATGTATAAATATTTGTTTATAACACAAAGGAGAAGATGTTTTTGATCCCATGAGATCGTCAAGACGATAATCCATAAGCCCGTCTGGTTTCAATCAATCTGACGCTCTCAACTTAAGTAATATTGGGTTAAAATACGCTATTTCAGCTTTCCAAGATCATAAAATGACAGAGTATGATAATAGGCCACATCCCATCACTATAACATATAGTGTTATTTGAATAATAGAAGAAAGAGTTGAAGTATCTTTATTAAATTTAGTATTAAGACAGATTTAAATGTCATTAAGCACATTTTCAAGTTTCAATAGGAATCGAACAAATAGAACTTTGTTAATATTCAATATAAATCGGAAGGTACAGCTCTGTCGCAGCGCTGCTATCTTCGTCATTGTTGGAATTACTATGGCAGAGCATTTTTGTTGATCCATATTCGAGATTAGTCTTAAGGTTCAGTTTATTTGTCGGTTTTCAATTACGATTGAGATAAAGCGTTTAATGGTTCATCAACTTTAACCATAAATGTTCCTTCTATCTAACTAAATTATCGATATGGTTTATAAATTAATTAGCCAACCGATATTTGGGTATGGGGGCGGATATATGAAATTTAGTTCTATAAATTAATTAGTTAGTTTGTGGCTTATGCTGATTCCTTTTTGGCTTGTGGTTTTCTATAGACTTTAGCCTGCAAATGGTTAGGGGAAATCTAATGAATATTTATGCCAATCAATCAACGAGTATGTAAGAGTGTGTGTGTGTCTCTCTCTCTCTCTCTCTATCTCTATGTCTGTATGTTGCAACAATGAAATCTTTTTCAAGTCGCATTGCACTCCAGTTTTGTGACGCCAACAACAAATATGAAGATGACAAAGATATTGCATTGGTTAAGGGGGAGGCAAGAGAGAGAGAGAGAGACAAAGAGTGGGCAGACGGCGGCGGCAATTGAAGAGAAGACATTAAAAATGTCTGCATTGCGAACGCATAAATATGGCAACAACTTCTCTGCTTCTTCTTCTTCTGCCAGTTCGCTCTTCTTGTTCGGCATCATCTCTTCTACTTTTGGCCAGTTTCAGTTCCGGGGCAAATAAGGCAATGGCATTGGCAAACATCAACGGACAAACGGCACACTGGACTCTGATGACTGCCAAGTCAACTTAACCAACTGAAAGAGGATGACTGTATGTGTGTCCGTGTGTGTATACTCCTTAGTGATGAGGCAAGATAATAGCGATAAATTCTTAATTAAACTATTAAATTAAATACTCTTAATTAAATTGTACCGATAATTCCTTAATTCATACACAACACAGTTAGCCAAAAAAAAAAAAAACCAAAATGATTCAATCTGAATGGAAGGAGATAGCAAAGAGCAGATCTTAAAAAAGTTAATCCATTTTCCCTGGACCCATGATGGTATAAAGAGAATGATTCCGTTCTTTAACATTCGACTTTTGATCAAATGATCGCAATAAAAAACCGCTCTTTATTCATTTATTTTGCGTTTGATGACTTACATATGTTCTACAGTTGTCTTTTCCATCATTTTCTTTACATTCGTTTAGTTGAATCTTCCTGAATTTCTTTTACTTTTTACAATTCTAGTCCATAAAACATCTAAAATTTGTCAATTGTGTTTTTCGAGGACGATTTTCGGCTTTTACGTATTAAAGATATTTTTGATTTACCGGGTTTTCCATTCCAACGAAGTTTTTTCAAGGGAACAGCAGTTTCCTACGAACTACTGAGGTTTTCGATTTAGCGGGGTACGAATTATCAAGACTCGACTGTATCTCGCCTATGGCCTATGGTCGATCCGTCTACCGAGAACGGTTGGGAGGGGAAACAGCGATTCCCACTGACACCATCCACCATCTCTTAACAGCTGATTTAACCATTATAACTAAATTGGACTATGCCTATGGAGGAAAATATGAAGATAACTTGGAAATCGGCAACGAACCTTTTGATTGTTGTTGTATTTTGCTTTTCATTGTTTCATTTCGTATTCACTATAAATTTATCCAGTGAATGACAAAGTCTCTGTTAGATGGTGAAATGAATCTTATCCCCCAAAGTCATTGAACTTTAATGACATTTTACAACACTTAACAATTACATTGACACTTAATGGGGAAATATTAAAATCTTTTTGAAATGAGAGATTCTTGAATAAAATTTTTAAAAAATATGAAGTCATAAGATGATCAAATCATGTAGAGCTTATGTATATGAAAACCTCACCAATTATCTTCCATGTCGTTCATCCTTTAACTTTTCGCGCATGGAATGTGGTTTTTTGCCAACTAAAATGAGGCAAATGTTGTTAAAAATCTATGTCAAATGCATTTTCTATATATGTATACAAATATATTTGTTTTCGATAATTAATAAATTGTGTTATTGCTTTTATCATTGATAATTAATTAACAAGTTTTTACATGAAATTAAAGCCTTGTTATACCCACTTATCCTGCGCTGTCGTCACTATTGGCTATTTCCTTCCCCTCGTTATCTCTCACCCCCTTTCGCCTTGTTTAGAACTGTTTTATATTGCTTGCTGGTCACGATGCATCATCTGATCGGCCTCTCTGCCATCTGCCAAAAGTGGTTATAGTTGCCATCTCGACTATGGCCAATTTTGAATTTGTTGTTTTGTTTGTTTAGTTGGTTGTTCGGTTGTTTGTGTGCTTTGCCAGTGACTTATTGGGCCCAAAAACACAATCTCATATATGTACGTACACATACATAAATCGAGTAAACGAGGGCTTTATTTTTGCCAAAAAGAAAAAGAAAGAAAGAAAAGAAAAAGGAAATTGGCCAAGCGAACAGTTTTGTGTGTGTGTGGTTATCTCTTAGACGACTCAGGGATTCAGCTTCCTATATGTCGCCAGCAAAACATTTTCAGAACGTGCTTAGCAATTTGATGAGAGTGAGAGAAAGAGAGAGAGAGAGATGTGTGTAAAGTGCCAGCTTCCTTCCATTGTCTCGTTTACGCATATTTTTGCGAGGGGGCTAGAAAGTGAAGAGATGCAGAGAGTAAGAGAGAGAGAGAGAGAGGGCTCCTTCATTAGCATTATTGGCATGTATGTTAGCTGAATGGGCTGACTGCTTGGTTGGGTTGGTTGGTTGTCATCATCATCAAACTGACTCTTTGGCTTAAGTGTAAGGTGTTTGGTGTTGGTTGTTGGGCGACAACGACCAATGGATGAACCCTGTCCCGCCTCCAGCCTCGCCTACATGCTAGATGAAGATGCTGTTCCAGCATGTTTATATTTATATAGATTTCGGGGAATTACCATTTGCCATTTGCTAGACACCAAAAGAACAGAGAGCTAGGTGGGATAGAACAACTCCTGCTGTGAGTTGGCCAAAGGGAAGGCGAGGGAAAGAGAGAGGAAAAGAAACAGAGGATGGAAAAATGGTTTGGCAGGTATTTAGTATCCATAGACATATCAGTTAATACATATACACACATTTGTATATTGATAGGTCGATTTTTATGGCATTGAGAGTTGATCTCTCATTACTTTAACTTTCAAGAGACCGGGTTGTAGAGTCAAGTGTAGAGTTTTCTACAATCTAGTCTTAAAAACTTAGTAAGACATTTACAAATACAAAACATAAAAAAAAACCTGTCAAAACGCCTTTTTGATACCATTAAAAACAATGGGCATTACACAAAATATTAAAAAAGTTTCATGTCCAAAAAAAACCGAATATTATTGTGGCACAAATTTTCGTCTTTTATTGTTTCTGTTAAGTTTTTCTTTAATTTTAAATAAATATGCTGTAACTCAATGAAGAGGTAAAAAATCGATCTACATATAATTTACCATTTTTAGTTTTTTTTTTGTACCTAATTTTAAAAGAGTTACTTGATGCACTGTACATAACTAATATTTTCCATGTAAAACGGTTTTAGTTCTAATAGTTTAGCATTAAAAATTAAATAGAAACTTTTTTGACTAAAGATTTGATGGCAAGTGATACCATTGATGATGAGGTCAAATTTCATCCTCCATAAACTCAAAGTTACAATAATCATAATTAAAAGTCTATAGTTAAATAATAAATAATGGATCTTTAATAATGACCAACAAATAAAAGAATTGTTAAGTGTGCCAATACTTTTTGGACTCACTATATGTTTATTTCGGTTTGTCGCATTTTCTAGGGTTATTAGCATTTTAATATTGTGATTAGTTGGAAGAGCAACTTTTGTATTGTATTAAGGTATAGGATATAGTTGTAAACTATCAACATAACTATATTTTACAAGCACTGGCAACTAAGGCCTTTGGATTAGACGAAAACTACATCCATACACTAGCCTGGGATTCGAACCCGGATCCTCGTTGTTCAGTTGACGAAATGACTAGGCCACTTAGACAACTCATCTACCGAGGACTTCAAGAGCAACTTGTATTGCTGTAAATTCTAGAAGAAAAAAAAATTTTTTGATTTATTTTTCAATGCTTTTTGATTATTACCAAATCTTGCACTTGCTGCTTTTCTGTCACACACACACATTTACACCTTTTCTGTCAGTCTTTCTGTCTTTTGTTCGCATATCGAAACACCTGAGTTTTGGATGCAGGTATAAAAATATTTTCCCTTCTTCATATGTAGATAGATACATATATATTGCCATTTCATTCGCACTTGAAGTTCCAGTTGCACTTTTCCTTCTAATTGTATTTCTGTTACCCCTCTAACACCCCTTTTGCCACACTCACTTTACCCCTTTTCCCTTTTTACTCACTCTGTATATGTTATTATGCCATGTGGGTTTTCAATTTTCATTTTCTTTTTTTTTTCTTCTTTATTTTACCATTTTCAATTATTATTCACGTGTGGTTGAGCCCTGCCCATTTGTATTTGTATGTGTTGTTGTTGTTGTAGTTGCTCCTCTTGTTGCTGTTGTTGTGGATTGTGGCGTGTGCATTCATGCACTTTGCTCTTCCTTTGTCGTCGCCATTCCATTGCACCTTGACGCAGCGACGAGATGTCAAGATGTTATCACACACACACACAGACACAAGGAGTAGGGTGTGGAGAGGGGGAAATTTGTTTTTTCTTTCTTTCTTAAGAAAAATGTCAACGTCTCAATTTAATCTATCTAAGTTCAAGTGTAAATCCCCCGCACACGAGCTAATTACAGTAAATCAATTCAAGCAGAAACAACAGAAACAACAATCGAAAAAGTAAGTGTTGAGGAGTGTAGGAGAGGGAGTAGGGACATCCAATTAGCTAAAAATTTGTCCTGTACGAAGAGTTGTCAAATTTTGCAAAGCCAAGGCACAACACCGACCTTGAGATACCGTTTTAATCTGAACAAATGGGTTGTATGCGGAAATTTTCACAGCTATGTAAGTTGTAGCAAAAAAAATACCAGAAAAAGGTCAAAAAAGGTTAGTGAGCGAATCGATTAAATTACTAATCAAGCAAATAAACAAATTAATAAAATGTCAAGTAGTTCTAATGACTGTTTTAAGAATCTTAATACTTACATACATATCTACATATGTATATACCCCACCCATAACTTACATTGAAACAAAAAAAAAAACAAAGCAAAAACCAAGTAAAAGCCATGTCAATTACAATAACAAGAAACACAACAACAACAGCTTATAAGGGTTAACCACATTAAGAAGAACAACAATAACAACAAGAAAAAGCAACGAGAGCGGTGAGTGAGAGAGAGAGCGGAAGAGCCGTTGTAAATTGTAATCGAAAGAGATACTTTGAGTGAGAGAGCGTAGCGCAACAACAACAACAACAACAACAAGAGCAAAAAAATGTAAATGTGTCGCCATGTGTATATCTGTGTGCCTGTAAATGAGTGTCAGTGTGCGTGTGTGTAGGCAGCAGCAGGCCAAGTTAAAGAAGAAAAAAGACAGCAACATGAGTTGACTGTGGTGGAGTTCGAACTTCAGCAGTAGAGAAGTCAAATTACACTCTCGAACAAAATGAGCACAAGAATTAAAACAAAAATTAACAATAAAAAGCAGAATAATCTTATCTAGCCATCAAAAAGTTAAGTAAATGTCATGAAAATTTTAATGTAACTCACGTAAACGTTTATAAACTTGAACAATTATTCTTTTGTTAACAATTTTGATGGCGTTTCCATTGTGTCTTAATGTGTCATTTAACTGTAATATAACTTTAATGGTCCAATATTGAAGGTAATGCTGACGTATTTATTTGATTAGATAGTGAGATAGATAACTGGCGAACTTTATTGATTTGTCTCGTCAAACTGATATCGATGATAATGTCATATCATTTGTAATCCTTGGCCATGATATGAAAGTAAAGTGCGCCATATGAGTGTAAACTTTTTGTTTGTAGCCTAGTGTCAGACTGTGTCGCCTTGGCGGCCTCGAGACTTGGTGAAGTTGCTTCGTTTTATTTTCTCGCTTCTTTTTTGGATTTTGATGTCTTTTTGGCCCGTATGTTGAGTTTGGTTTGGTTTGGTTTGGTTTGCTTCGTCGTTTGCTTTGCTGCTTGAAATTTCAGTTTCTGTTTCTGCTGAGGCGGCATTTGAGGTAAACAACGCACACACAGATACACACACACATACACATAGGCCGGCAGACAAACACAAACACAAACAACAACCATAAGAATAAGAAGAAGCAGCAGCAGCAGATTGAACTGCCTGTTTCCTTCTCTCACACCTCTCTCTCTTACGCTCTCTCACCCCCGCTGCTGCTGTTTTGTCATGTCTGCCTGTCTTTGGGCTCTGGCAAGCAAACCAAAAGAAGGGTAACGCAATGTCAATAATGATGCGTGGTTGCCACATTTCAGAGCTGTCTCACTCTCTCTCTGTCTTTCTCTTTGCTCTTCTCTCTTCTCTTGGTGGAGCTTGTTGGATATATCTCTCTTTTGGTGTGTCTCTTTTGGTTTTACAATTGTTGGTAGTTGTTGTTGTCGCTGCCGCTGATTCACACAATTTGTTTTTTTACTGCAATTCTTCTTTCTTCTCTGCGTTGCTTCTACTGCTTCTCGGCTCATCTTCTTTTCGCCCGCCTCCGTCTCTCTCTCTCTCTTTATGATAAATTTACAGTTGATTTGTTTACCGCTTCACGTTTTTTGTTTATTCTATCGGATTGTTGCCGCTTCCCCCGCACGTTTTTCTCATTTTTTTCCTCGTTTTCGTTCATGTTGTTTTTTTTCTACTTTTAATTGCCCCATTCTCCACCATTTGCATTTTGTGTGTGTGTGTGTGTCACTAGCTCCCCCAATCGCCCACTCAGCTCACCCTGTTTCGCCTTTTGTGTTTTTTTTTTAGCTTCATTCATTGACGCAAATCGCGCGCAAAATTTTCTGTTGATTTCTTTTACTTCCTCTGGTTCTCTCTCTGATACGACTCTTCTTTTCCTTTTTCCTTTTTTTTTTTTTTTTTTTTTTCCAATTATTGTATATGGCGCGTATTTCCTGTCCCGACTTTGACTTTTTGGTTTTGGTTTTCTCTGTGTGTGTATGTTTGTTTGCATATCATTAACATGGAAAATTTGTAAGCCAACCAGTCAAAAAAAAAAGAGACAGACAGCCAGACAGAGAAAGAGTAACAGATGGAGAGAGAGGGAGAAAAAAAGTGTTGCCCACGCAAAAAGCAACAACAGCTGCAGTTCTCTCTCTCATTCCCTCTTTGCCCTGCTTTCCCCTTCGTTTGTACCCACGCACTTTACATGCTTTTCATAATTATGCATTTCTATACTCTTCATGCAAAGGTTTTAAGGGGTATAGATCTACATTAGTGAAGAATGTAACTTTCATTTGGCTTTTCATGTACAATATGTCGTATACGTATTGTATATTTGCATTTCGATTTGAAGAATGAATTTGCTTAGACAAAGTTCATAAAATTGTATTATTTGTTAGTTTTATATTGATGCAGTGTATTTCAAAGTCATTACTCTTTCATATTTTTGCTTGTAATTTTTTTTGTGTTTGTCGTTTGATTTTCTCTTGTTGCTGATGGATTTTCAATACATTTTATACTTTTTTTATGTACGTATGTGTGATTTCTCAAAATGACATTAAAAACGACATCAATTTTTATAAAGGAATCAAAAAATATACGTACAGTTAGAAAGATATTTACGGAACAAAAAATCGATGATATCTGCTTTGATTCTATATCTTTGATATGAAGATGCAATTGTAAACATTTAAGAAGAAAATCGTATTCATTCATCAATTTTTGTAAATTTAAGAGAGCGAGAAATACAGCAGGACCTCGATTCGTCCGGTTATATTATGAAAAATTCTATACTCTCTATAGAAATTTATATAACACCGCCTCCGCTTAGTACGTCTTCGACGACGATCCGGTTATAGGGAAGGTTTTTTTGTTCATAATATAACCCATAAATCACGGCGTAATTTAAGAGATATATAGACGGATCCATTGGAATGGGCTGAATATCGAATAATTTTTCAAACTTTTTTCGCCACTTTATTATCACAACTAATAGGTCTTCGAAGTGGTCGTCCAATTGCAATAATTTTCATATTGACAAAATCGTAAAATTACTAAAATCTGTGAGACAAAAATCTTGGTTTTTTTTATCGGACCCATCCCGAGAAAAGTTTCTAGATGTTTTTGAAAACTTTTTAAAAAAATATCCCTAATTATTTGTTGAAAAATAATTATAATAATTAACTATATATACTATGTAAAATTCCCTGATTATTATGGAATACTTTCAAGTTGGCTTAAATGCCCAAGAGCGTCTGATCCTCTGACCAAATTGTTAATTTCTTTGTACTTGGAATCTATAATTTATAGAATTTTTTCGTTAACTACTTGTGACATTGGATTACCGTTACTTTTGTAGCCTTGAATTCGATTTGAAAATTTTCTTTGTGCATCAACCGAAATGTTTTCTTTGTTGGGTGTGTTGCCTTGGCAGTTGTTGGTGTTGTTGCCTTTAGTTGCTTTGTGCCACATTTTTACAGCTTTTGTGGTGCGCCTACGCAAAAGTAAAGCAAACCACCAACGCAAATTCTGACACACAGATTTTCCATCGAATTTGTTTACACAACAACAAATTTTTCTTTTCGAAATTCTTTGTTTTTCTTTTTCATCTTGTTTATAATTTTTCCCATATTTTTATATGAACCGTAGAACAGTATAAATTGTTATTTCATTTGCCTGTTTTTGGGGGGGAATAAATACATATACAATATAATTAATTAAATTGAATTGAGTCTAGATGTACCTAAGTACATACAAAAATTAACTAAATACGTAAATTGTATATGGAAAAAAAATCATCCAAGAATATCAAAATTGCTTCCATTCGTATTGATAATCCCCACCGCACCACTTGCCGCTCCCGCCGCTCCTCTCCTCTGTGAATAATCTCACATTGAGGTCAGATTGGGGGGCGGTTGCTCACTTATTTGCGATTAACTTAAAAGTGATGATGTTAATGAGATCATTTTTCGAAATAAATTAGCACACAAAGTTCTCAACTACAGAAAATAAAGAAATTAAATTTCTTAATGTGATAAGATTTTGTTGTTTAGTTTATGTTATTTTTTTTTATTTTTTCTAATTAATAAATTTATTTGCACTTGGCTTAAAACAAAGCAAAGTCTTTCACATGGAAATGGCCAGCCGAATGGGAATTACGGATTGTAAATTGTGAGTAATCAACATCTGTAGGAAATTTTCTAATATTAAAATATAAAATATTTATTTAAAAATTTATCTATCATGTGGTTTTTAAACAGATTTTACCATAAAAGTTTTAGGTACTTGATTTTGGTTTATAAAAGAGAAAGAATACAATTTTTAATTATATTTGTTAAATACTTTTGGCGTTCTTTGGCACATGGATACATGTAGAGTTTCTGGTATAGGAAGACAATTTGAGAAAGGAAGTCACTAGGGCAACCACAAATTGCAAAGAGTAGACTTCCTTTGGGATGATATCTTCATTTTGACTTGGCCTGGTGACAGCTGTTGCTACTGTCGAATGTTTTTTTTCCTTCCATTCTTTATGTTTGTTCAGTTTTAGGTTATTGACACGACATATACACTATGCGAGACAGTTCAGTTTCATATTCTTAAGGCTCAAGTTGATAGCCAAGTTCAAGTTCCAATTCTTGGAATTGAAACCCAATTGAGTGGCGTGGCGTTCGGCCATTATGCATAAATATTTACTGTCTTTAATCGTTTAGCCAAACGGTCAGCAAAACTCGCCGTTGTCGTCATATGGCAATCTGATTGAATCTGAGTCATCAGAATCGGATATTGAGTAACTACGTGACAGAGAAAAGCCAAACACAAAATGTGACAAAACATATTTATAATACATATATGCGGGCATATTTTATATACATTGGCACATAATTTAATGCAAAAATATTTACATAAAATATTGTATATACATACATTCCGCATCACCTCTATACAATTTGTGACTCCTTTTTGGCTTTGCAAGTATTATCAATTAAAGCGCTACATATGTATGTATATACATTTATCTACCTATATACATACATATATGTATATAACCATGTGTTGTAGGCAAAATACCGAACGAATGTCGAGGTTGCCGCAATACAAATAAAGTCAGTTATATAAATTATGCATATTTGTACATATATACATCATACATATATCAAAAATTTATACAGATTTGCCAAAAAAAGAAAAACAAATTCCATGTGTGTCTGTGTGTGAGGTGTGGCAACAATAATAACAGCGACAACTTTATAACATAATAGTTAAAAAATTGTTCAAGAGTTGAAAAAAATTAACATAATATGACATTTGAAATATTTAGCACGTGCATATAAATTGAGTTTTGTTTTTTCTCTTCTCTCCTTCTTTTTGTTTTATTGCTGATTCATTTTAACCGGTAAAATGAAACCGAGAAATATTTTAACCCATTTCGGCCCACTGTTCGACTTTTCAAATAGTAATTTAAAAAAAAACCCTTTATTTCATTTGATTATACTTAATTCAAAGGGAAGTTTATAGTTAGTTAGTTTGATTTGACTGACTTTTATGATAAAAAAATATTTATTTTTTCGGGTCCTTTGGGGGGTTTTAAAAATCATCGTAATTTCCGACCATTTTTTGTATTGAAAAATTTTGTATAACATTAACATAATTTGAATTAAAAAATTAGAGTTATTCATTTCGAAAAGTTAAAAATATACGTATAGACTCTAAAATTAAAACAATAATACTCCCATAGAGAAAAGTGACAAATTGTTGGCATGATCATCTAGCCGATTAGTTAATTCCCTTTACTAAAATTATTTAATGAGTCTTTCTAAAGCAGCAAATAACTTTGCTTAAGCTATATTAACTCTCATTCCCACTTATTCAGTTTTTCCATCTTATCAAAATTACCTAATTTTAGTTAGGCCTTTTGGCTGTACTTTATCGTTTCGATCTAGTAAAACTCTCGTTTCCCTCTTTTGCATGCCATCGAAATGAATTATTTATTAATTTTTTCCATTTCAAAATGATAACTTGAACCACTGTGCAATGGGAATTTTATTGGATGGTTTTTGGCATTGACTTTTGGTCGATTGAAATAACAACAAGGAAAAGTATTTGAAGTATGTATGCAGAAAATGTTATATAGTTGGTTGCTCGCTTCCCTTCAGTCCCCCCACGCACTCTCCCCTTCCGTGGCCACCCCTCACTGATCCATGCGTCCACCTACACTTGGGATTCCTTTTACGCTTTAAGCGAATTTACATTTTCATTTACGCCTGAAATGAGAGCGTAAGATTTTTGCATTTTCTTCTTTTACGCTTTATTTTTTTTTTTTATGTTTTGTATTATTTACACAACTACAACACGATGAGCTTCGACTCCTCCAGCCGCTCCTATAGCATTCTGCCTCCCTTCCCTTGCCTTCCCTTTATATATATTTACGTATATATGAAGCAAACCGCCTTTAGCGCCAAACAGGGGTCGTTGGCGGCTTCTCTCCCCACCTCATTCTCTCTCTGTCTTTCCTCCCACACTCTGTCTCTGTGACTCTCTCTCTTTCCCTTTCGCACTTTGGCTGTTTCATATGCAAATACTCGTAATATTTTTCAAATGTTGTTTGCCTTTGCCCTGTGCGGCGGCTGCTGTGTTGCCTGCCTGCTGCCTTTTCACATTTTTCAATTTTCCACGTTTCGCTTTGTTGTCGTCGCTGATAGTCTGGGCTATATATATATATATATACTATATATGCGTATATGTTGGTAGATGTGCTATATAGTGGCCATGTTGCTTACAATTTTCATTACTTTTTTCTCTCTCTCGCTTTCCAAAAGGAAGTTAGTTGGTTCAAAGTCAAAAAAAAAAAAAATTGTTGGCATTTCAAATTACCCATGGGTATTAGATGAGGATAAAAAACGAAACAGAACCAGCAAAAGAAGTTTCTCAACCAACCAACTATAACCTTATCTAATTGGTTTTGACATATATAAACATAATTTCAACAGATGTTGATTACACAGCACATAAACTCGAAATCATTTTATGGGAATCAAATGCTTTCATTTTTTTTTTTTTTGGGGAAACTAGAACTCAATGAATTTACCGCCAATTCCTTTGTAAATTCCTTTCCTGCTGCTACAATCAGAACTAGTTAACATCTCACTTACTGGAATTTGGCAACTTTTGGGGGGGGTGCAGACCTACAGTGGAGGATACCTTAGTGAACAAGGGTGAATTTAGGAATAGACCTCTGTCGTAAGGGAAGCTAGACTCAGTGGAAAATTATAAAATAATCTTCATCAAGTCGAAAATAGTTAATTTTAAAGACTCACAGGGACTGTAAAAGAGCAATGTCAGTGAGGGATGAGAGAGGTGAGAATGTGGAAAATTTTTTCCCTCAAAAACGGATGTTTTACGTGATAAAGTTTTGATATGTTTCCCCGAAATCTTTACCGGGACCCGCCATTGGGCATAATATTGAAAAAATGGCGATCTAACGCTTAACACAACGCCCTTCTGTACCATGTGTGTTCCGTAATCTATCACGCCCCTCATTACATTGTTTTGAGTCTTGTATATAGTCAAAAATCTTACTCAGATATAATTCTAAATTAAGCGCCCTTAAATATGTCAACAGATTTAAGATTTAACATAATTTATTGTAATATTTGTTTGTACAAATTCCATAGATCCATGTGTAGAACCTCATGTTTGAGGACTCGCAGGCTAACTCCTAACTAAAAGATTAAATTTGGAAAAACATTTTTGTAAATGCCTTAGTTTTAACGTTGTACCCTTTTGTTTAGAGGGCATAAAAAGTGGCCCTCTCTTTGCAATATTCTTTCTCTCTCTCTCTCTGCCAACTCCTTTTTTGGTCAGTAATTTATGTAAATTTTTCATGACGACCGCAAAAACTCTATGAGTACTAGGGGAAGAGGATAAGAGTGAGAAAGATTTGAATTCACATTTATTATGCACTTTGACTGCCTAACCCTTTCATCTCCTCTCCCCTCACCCCTTCACCCACAGAACCCATCACTAGCTTTTTCTCTGGTTGCATTTAAATTTGTAATTAGTTTAGGTCTGAAAAAACATTCATATAAATCTACTTACTGCTGATCTAAATCAGAACCCATTGCCGGGTTAAAAGGGGGGTACAACGGAGGGAGGGGGACCATCATCTCTCTCTCTCTCTCTGTTGGTGTGTGTGTGTGTTTGTCTGCTGTCATCAATCAATCTGTGTTTTAGATATGCTGGCCTGCAATTTTGTGGGGAACACTTAAATTTAAATGGACTAAAGCTGTTTCAATTCAGTAGCTAACCAAACAAATGGGTGAACGATTGTGGCCCTCAGATAGAAATTTGTATACATACATATATGTACATATATACATAGGTATGTATATATGTATGTGTATTCCTAAATGTTCAATATGTGTAACAGATTCACAAAGAAATTTTAAAATTTCTTTTCACTTTGAGCACGGAAAAGAACTTTTTGTTGCACCTAATAAAAATGTATAAACTTTATTTTAGATCTTAGAAGCTAATAAATAGCAAATCGAAAAAGGTATACATATTATCGTGTCATGGTGTAAAATGTTTTCGAATACACGCTTTTCAGAAAATTCTTTTCCAAGAATTGCCTTGGATTCAGTTATAATGAACATTGAAAAGAAAACAACGGAGCCATCGAAAACAAATGAAAGTCGAAATGGCGTTGATCTAGTGGGAGACACTTATATGAATTTGATTTATGGCTTTGGCACTCCAAGGATGTAAAAGGATTCAATGATACTTCTCCAAGTCAATATAAGCTAAACTTTTTGTTAACTTTTTCCATGTTTTAAGTTAAAACATATCAACTACTGCTGAAAAACTATCAATGGTTGCAACTTTCAATAGTTTCGATGGTTTTACAATAAATATTCAATAGTATTCGATAGTACTTTGTATTTTTTTTAACGATAAACGTAAAAATATCAAAAATTTAAGGAAATTAAAAAAAAAAATTATTTTAAATTAATTTTCATTTTTCGTCGATTAATTGTAATTAATAATCGCTTTCTTTAAACATATGATTGAGTAACAATCGATTAATGAATTCCCATTACAACTTTTCCATGCAATTTGTAGCCTTGCATTGTAATTAAGTTCTTATATGTAGGTAAAATAATATACTTATAAATACTATAATCTCCTTTTGTCTATAACATAGGCTTACTTAAAAATCCGAGTTTTGGTTAATTGACTTGGGTTTGAAATCTTTTCTCTACACATATGATTGCAAATTCCAAATGGATAAGCACTTTGGGTAAAAGTTTTCTGGGAATTAGGAATTATCAGAATTATCAGAAGCTTTTGAGTTAATGGCAAATTACGATAAGCTTTTTGGTCTACTGGGAGTGTTGGACTACTGGGTTTGGTTGAGTTTGGTCTTCCCCTCGCATTCCGTTGGCTTCACTTCGATTGGATTTCCAAAGGGTTTAATGACCAGAGAGGAACCGGAGACCAGAGACCGCGTTTCATGTTCATGTGTGTCTTCAGTTTGTCCAGTGCATGGCCATGTCGAGGTTGGGTGTGTGTGTGTGTGTGCATTTTTAATCATGTGCTTGCCTACTTGGGGTTTTATGTATTTGCGAACACAAAAACAAAAAAAAAAGAACACACAACAGCCAGCAACAAAGTTGTAGGCCAGGCCCATTTGGGAATACAGAGTAAAGGAGAGGCATGTCAAGAAATAAGTGTGGGGTGGGGTGGGGATGGGGACAAAGCCATCCACGTACTTTTTTCTTTTTGAAATTTGCTGTTGCCTGCTAATTCTTTATGTGCACGAAAAGCAAACATTACTTTTATTCACATGCCAGTCACATATCCACTTAAAGGAAGTACAGTAAAAACTCATTAAATTGTGCAAAAATTATACAAATACCTTATAGCTATTGTTGTACGAGTTTTCAATGTCAATTATATCATAAATCGATGGACATGTGTTCAATTAAAAAGACACAGGAGAGGCAGAAAGGGGAGGGAAAGGCAGAGAAAGGGCATTTAAATGGAAATGTTGTTTGCCTTGTTTTAGGCAATGCTTTTTCATATGTTACAGTATGTAATACTTTTCTGCCCCTCCTCCTTCTTCTCCCTGATCTATCAGCATATTCCCCGTTTTCGCCGGTTTTGTTGTTGTATTTCACTTTTAGCACGTTTGTTCCATTTTTCTCTTTTTATTCTTTTTCTTTTGTTTAGTTTGGTTTAGTTTTGTTTGTTTGCCGCCTGGCCGAGTTTATTTACTTTTGCTATAGTGAAAAATTCCAATTTTGTAAATGTCACTGCATAGTTTTAGGCGTTTTCTATACATTTTTATATTTGTGTGTGTGTGTGTGTGTGTGTGGCATTGGTGGGCACACAGAGACGTGGCAGAGTCTCTCATATGAGTGTCTCATATGTCCATGTCCATTTCACATTTTAATGGTAAATATTTTCTACGTGCTGAGGAATAACATTCGATATATGTATTTATGCCCTTAAGGTTTGTATTTATTTGATTTTTAGGTTTTTCAATTAAAATATGCATTTAAGGTTAGCTTTTGATGCATATTGAGAAATTATAGACAACAAAATGTTCCAATTGTACAATATTTTAAAGTCTACAAAACATTTACTGGTATATGAACACACCTAAAGTATTGACGTTTTTAGGGGGTAGAAATGGGGAAAATTTCATCCCAAAGAAGAAGTTTTGGAAATATAGAAAAGCCACAAATCAAATGCTTATTAGTATATATAACCTTTTTCTGTAAATAATGGATACATTTACAGCTTATTGCATACTTTAAGGGTCATATTTCCCACATTTCACAGTCCTAGATCCGTCTAGGCCTACAGAGAACTTTGGAATATATTAAATAGCTGTTATAGGTATTTAGTATACCCATTTAAATTCTTGTTATCTACTTGAAACTAGATTGCACACCGTTCGATGGTGGTCACCTATAAATTGTATTATTTGCTTTATAAAACTTTCTGACTTTAAGCACTTTCCGTTTGGGGTTTTAATCTCTGGCCCAGCATAAATGGTATGCCACATGGTCCTTTAGTTCTCAAAATAAGATAAAAGCGTGTGCGTTTGTTTTTTGCCTTTTACCACGAGTAAAAGTCATTCACTTTCAACTCAACCCCCCTCTCTCTCACTCCCTAATGTCCCTCTGTGAGTGCGAGTATGTGTGTGTGTGTGCGTGTGAAAAGGCTTGCTCAAAGGCTTCAAAAAAGGAAAAATATGCTACACACAAAAGTCAGAGAGAGAGAGAGAGACAGAGTGGGAGGAAAGTGAGAAAAGGGTCTCTGAAAATTGGAAACCCAAATGCTGGATTCGGGCGAGTTAATTTCAACCGAGAACGAATATTTCTGCTCCCGCCGTTGCCGCTGCTTATCAGCAGTTGTTGGTCGCTTGGTTGGACATCAAACTTTTTGCATTGACTGTGTGTGTGTGTGTGTGTCTGTGTCACAGACAGAAGGAATGTAAATGCAAAAGACTATGGCGATTGTGAATGTGAATGAAATTTCCACGATGGCAGTGGCAGCCATGTGGGCAACCTCATCGTAGTCATCATCATCATTGCCATCGCCATCGCCATCATCATCATCTTCATCATCATCATCATCATCGTCGTCGTCGTCGTCGTCGTCGTCGTCATCGTCTGGCCATACATTGGAGCTGACATCATTGTCTTGCTACGGTGGCCTGCCACTGCAGCTCACTGCAGCCAAGAAAATGACGGAGAAGGAAGCGTTCACCTCCCATCTTTTTTCTCACTGCTGCTGCTTTTCAACGCCTGCTTGCTTCCATTTCTTCCTCTCTCTCTCTTTCTCTGGCTTGCTTTTTATATTTCCCTCATTTTTTTTTAGTTCAGCCTTTGTGTGCCTTGCATTTAATTGAAGATTTTTTCCCAGTTTTTATTTTATTTTTATTTTGTTTTTTTTGACAGCCAACATCGTCGCCCTCATATAGAAGGAAAGTCAAGAGTAGGATGTAGAACAGGAGGCAAACAGGAAGAGTCGTCAGCCTGAGCCACAAAAGTTCGTAGAACTGGCAATAGCAAACTCGGGCACTTGCTGGTTGCAGTTTTCACTATCGACATGGCTTTTGTTTCTAACAGCAGCAATAAAATAGAATAGAGAGAGAGAGAAAGAAAGAGAAAATGCTTTAAATGAGCAAAACCATTACCGAAACTTTTGTTTAAATTATTCTCCACGGAATTTTTGTTAATTTTTGTGACATGTCTGAAAATCTTGGAAACTATAATTTAAATTATAGTTTTTTTTTTGTTAACTATTTTTACTGAATTATATAATGAAATAGGAATAGAAATAGGAACAGAATCAGAGCGCGGATGCTTAAGAGCACTTTGGTGTATAGAATAGAGAGAATAAACACGGTCAATTACAGAAAATCCGACACAGCAACTGGCTTTGTCTTAGTTAATGTCCTTTAACCTTAATAAACAGTTAAAGAAAGAATTTTGAAAGGTGTAAGTGTTATAGAAACACCTTTTCCATCATTCATAATGCAGTAGTCAAGACACAGAGAGGTCTGCAATCGGTTCTATTAACTGTACATAAAGAGTACTGAAAATAAATTCAATGAAAGAACTGCCCTTGTAGTGGCCATCTATGGCTACTATAACCTTCGAGACTAAGTTAGTACCTGTATCTATGTGTAAAATAAGTCATACCAGCCATGAGTCAAGCTATATTCTATATATGTAATTAATGCTGCGATTAATTCGATTTTATCAGTGTTTCCCTTTTTAAAAATAACAATTAACAAAGTCGAAAACAATTTTATAGGGTTATTACCGAAGACTAAACTAAACCTAAAGTCCTTTTGAAACTATCTTTTTTTTGTATATATATTTTTTAGTGGAATTCGATCCTAAATGGACAATAATGATATAAGGAGTATAAATTAACTCATATAAATTTAGAATTTATGATATGTTATTGATTGTCAAATTAACTCCTAATACTTCTAATGAGAGTATGTTGTTATGTGAGAACATCCCGATCGCACATATCGGGGCTTAGATAGTTGAAGTTGGTATTATTGACAGCTTTCTATACATTTTCTATTTCTCTTCGCATTATAACTTGGAACATTTTGTATTATCTTTAATTGACCTATACATGACATGGTTGTCCTGGTCACCAGTCCGCCTCCAGAGGCCAGCTAAGGATCTGGTCAAGGGGTTGGTGCCTGGTCTGCAGATAAAACTAAAAAATAAATTGAAAAAAGTACAACAAAGTCATAAATTTATAGACCTTTGTAAAGTCAATTTAAAATCAAATCAAATGGTGTTTAGTTTTTTTTTTCAATCTAAAAACATATTCCATTTGTACTCAAGTCGATTCTAAATTTTTCTTCCATCCATTTCTCCCACTTAACAAGCCTTTTAACATGCAGTTTTCAATTTCATTTCACAATGTTCCATTTCAACATTTTGGCACGTGCCAAAAAAGGGCCTGGCCAACAACAACAACAACGAGAAGAATTCCGTTCCGTTCTATTCCTTTATTTTTACCTTTTTCGCGTTCCGTCAAAAGGGATGATTTGTACGTGTTTTTAATGCCGTTTCCTCTGCCCATTTTCTCACCTCTAACCTTTTCAACCTGCTTTATAAAAAAGCTACAAAAATTACCTAAAATGGGTGGGAAACAAAAAAAAATTTGTTGATTTGGTTTAAATGTGAATCAAATTTCATTTTCCACTTTTATTGCTGCATATTCATGGCCGCATGCATGAATATTGATCAAGCAAAATCGTTTGTTTGGCAAAAAAAAAAAACACCTGCAAAATTTGTCTAACTAAAATATATGTATATAAAAAATGTAATAAAACGAAAGCAAAATCGTTTATTCATGCGTTTTTAATTACTGACGACGAACTGGCAAATGCAAATGCAAACAAAAAAAAAAAGAAAAAAAATCACATATTACATTCCTTTTGACATGTGACAGTTTTGGAATTTGAGAATTTCTTGGGTCTTATATAAACTGTAACCATATCGGCCATGGATATTATAAAATGGCCAATGAACGGTGATTTGTGGATTTGTTGGCTAATATTAAGCCAATGAAATATCGATTATGTTAAATTTAAAGCAATTTAAGTATAGAACGTTGTTCTTTGGGTTAATTGCAGTGACTAAAGGGGTTTTTTAGTTACGTTCATGACGAAAAAAAACGAAGTCAAATGACAGAAGGGTTTTTTCCAAACCTCTCTGCTTCTTATTATCATCGATTTGTCCAACACCTGCTTCATATTACCATTTTGTTTTTTTTTTTATTTTTGTTGTTATTGTTTTTTCGGTTTGTTTTTCCAATGATTCAATTACAATTTCTTTCGCTGAAATAAAATCAATGTGCGGTTTTTCCATGCCTCAATAGCGTGCTACATAGGCATTAAAAGGTGTGTGTGTGTGTGTGTGTGTGTGGTTGTGCGAATAAAGGAGCAGAGGTTCCGTTAGACTTACACGTATACGTGTTCTGTAGGCGGAGGTCGGAAAATTGTTAAAGTGTTAGTTTGTTGCGCCCAATTATAATTCACTGAAAATTTATATACACCAAAGAATGAGGAGGGGGAATAAATATTGACCTAGTTGGCGGCTTTTCCTGAATTTGGTATTTCCACTTTGATTTTCCTTGTGACTAACAAAACATAAATAAAATTTTAAATGCAAAGAAGTTTGTTTTTCCAATGAGTTTACAAATTATAAATACATAGTTAAAAGTGAAGGCTAAGCTTATGAAAGTTGTTTCAACTTTAACTATTCGCCAATGCCATACTTAAAGACTTTTCTTAGAAAGTTTTCAACTTTGTGGATAAGCTAGGTGAAGGTTAATTTTGTAAAGAAAATTATTATATAAACAGCAGAAAAAAGTCAACATTAACAGAAATTATTATCAGCAGAGTTTGCTAAAGACCTTATGAGTTCCTATGGTCATGTCATGTCTTCGACTGGCTAAAACTAATTGAGAATTACAAGTAAATGAAACAAAAAAAAATTAAATAAATAGAAAAACTTAGAATGGCTAAGTTGATCATGCCAAGACAACTTAATTCAATTCTTAATTTTTTATTTTTAAGTCTTTTTTTAAATTTCCACTTCAAATGTAATATAATAAACATAAAAAACAGTTGTCAAAGTTTAACCATTTCATTTAAGTGTTCTTTATACAGTAAATTAAAAGGAATAATTGTTTTTAAAGTGAACAGCTCATCGAGCTTACTTTATTTCATTCGTCAATATACGATGTGTAACAAAATAAAAATAGGCCACAGAAATGAATTCCTAAAGAAAAATATTGATAATTTTCACACTTAAAGTTATGTGTTTGATTTTGATTCAACAAAATTTGTTACTAAATGTGATATGCCATTAAAAGTGTGAATATCGTTAAGCTGAAACTGGAAGAAAAGTTTTTAAAATATTTATGAAATTCAATTCAATTCATTGGACTAGTTTTATTAAGGCTAATTCGAGACTCATTTCAAGGAAAGTAATCTTAAGCCATAAATAGAAATGGGAATTTAAGAACTGAATTCCATTCAAGGAAATTGTAAACTTTGGAACTGTTTAAGCAAAACTCTCGCCATTGTCGTCATCTGTCTCTTATTGCTTCTCGCTCACACACACACACAAACACTCAAATTTCATTAATAGCTTATCAATTGGACCTGCCAGGCATCTTAGATGACACAACAACAACAACAGCAATAACAAACAACCAGTCCCTTGATCTACACGATTTTGGTATAACAATGCCTGGTCATTGTGTATATCTGATACCCCGGCGCTTGTCCTCAGTAACTTGGTCTGCCCAATGGCCTCCCATTCCCATTCCCTTCATCTGTGACCATCCCAGAGAGAGAGAGGCATGCAGGCGAGCAGCCAACCCTTTCAAACTAATTGCAAGACAAAACAAACCATTTACAAAATGCTTAAATGACATAACCGCAAACATGAGAATATGAGACGTCATCGTCCAACTTAGTTCCCCCGACCCAAAACTCCTATATTTTCTCTCCTCTCCTCTTCCTTCACTTTCCTCTGACTTCTCCTGTTGGTGCTTTCATAGTCCTGCTGCTTTCCTTCTACACATTATGTCGGGCACATTATCTAAGCTTATTTCCTCATTAACTTTACGAAAGAGGGGACCCAAGCCAAGTTGTGGGAGTTGTGGTGGGCGGGGGAGAAATGCTCGTTGTACTTATGTGTATAAAAGACTCAAGAGACGGTCTTTTGGCCCGCTTAGCTTTATATTACTCTCGGTTTTCTTCTACCACTTCAACTTCTTGCTGCCCCACTGCACACACTTTTTCTTCTTTTCTTCGTATTTTTTTTCATGGTCAGTGCGAAAAAAATCTCCCTCCCAATGTTAGGGAGAGTGAGATAGAGAAGCCCAAGAAAGACAAAAAAAGTGGAAATTATGACACATGCAATAGTAAAATGAAAACGAAGTGTCTTAACAGAAAAAAAAAACAACTTAACAATTTTTACTCAAATGAAAGAGCCACAAATCCAAAGAGAAATAGACGTCAGTAAAAAGAAAGAAGAAGTCTCTCATTAGCATATGCTATAAGGAAAAAAAAAAAACCAAAATAATTGGGTATACTCATTACGCTAAAGTTTTTGTAACAAAGTGTTTCTTCTTCATCTGCATAATGACTGTATACAAACCGAAAAACAACTAAACATAGACTTTATTTTACACACAAGAGAAGAAAAATGTGGGAGGAGAGAAATTATTTAACAAAATTGTTTGAAACTATTCATTATATTGAGCTTTTAGCTTAACATGCTTGGGTTAAATTTGAAACTTTATTAAACGAAGAACTAAAATAAATAACACTGAAATTTTTAAAGTTTTTCTATATTTTCAAGTGTCTAAATTATAAAATTCATTTTTGGCTAATTGTAAGGAAATATAAAAAATTGCGTTTAATGTTCTCTACCTAATTCGGTAGAGAGTTTCTTAATTAAAAAATATAATTGTTCCCAAGGTAGAAGCCAATTTAGTTTCCAGATTGAACATTTGATTCTTGCCCCCCTTAAATTGAAAGGGTATTAAAACTACGCCATATCCAAAATTAGCTTTTCAAATGTATTTTTAATTTATGTTGTTTTTTTTTTGTGTTAATTATTCCCATATAGATATCATACTCTGTTCTGTTTACGCATTTTTTAATGGTGTTAAAAATCGTTGAATCGAGTTTATTTTTTTTTTTTTTTTACTTTTTGTTCTTTTTCTGTTAACAATTGAACAGATGCTTTAATTTATCAGCAATTAATTGGGCGCAACATGAAGCAGAAATAAAATAAAAACAACAACAGCAACGACAAGAGCATCATTCAACAACTACAACAAAAACAACATAATCAAATAAAATCAAAATCAAATATTTGTTGTTTTCTTGTTTTTTTTTTCTATCAGCTTTATGTGCGCTGAAAAGTATGCAGTGAAAAAGGCTATGTGATGGCAATGCTTGTTGGTAAATTGTATAAAATTGTGTAAATTGCATCAAGAGCACTTTGCGCCTATCTCCCTGTCTCCTTCTTTCATTCTATCTCTGTCGACAACAGATAAATGCAGATGTAGTTTTGCATTGATTTTATGTCGCACAACAAATAATAAAATGGCAGAAAAAGAATGCAAAAAAAAAAACACAACAATTGTTTGCCAAATTGTTGAATAAATAATTTTAAAAGTTTACCATTTTACAATTTTTAAAGAGTTACAAATCAAGTGGAGACTTAACTAAATAACTAGTCAAGTATTAAAAATGTACAGCAAACTAAGTGTAGTTTTTGTTCTGAACTAATTGTACAATTTAATAGATTTTCATAGATTTCTTAGGCTTGAAATGCATAACTTTATTCAAAACTATTTCCATTTAAGAAAGAACAAACATTAGACAAGTCAGAAAAGTAGAAAAAAATATACAAATTTTATCAAACCTAAATAAATGTTCTTGAAATTTCAACCTAAAACAAAAAATGAAAGAAAAAAACATATAACAAAGCACTTTTTCTTTCCTTGGCACTAATTGAATGTATAGAAAACTACAAAAATCAATTGGGCAAAAATCCGGAAATTTATAATAAACTTTGTTGATTGATTGACTCACCTTTTCGAAAATTCCTAAGGAGAGGAGATGCTTCTTTCTTCTTCGGCTTCCTCTTGTATGTACACTAAACAAGCAATCCTCTTTCATATGGAAGAAACGTGCCCCAGATGCCAAAAGCAAAAATTCATTTAATTTTAACTTTTCGCTTGGTTTCTTTTATATGTTTGAATGTGTGTGGGTTTTTTAAAATTTTTTTTGCAACAATAACAAGTTGCAGAAACGCAAAATAAATATCGACAAAAAAAAAAACAAATGAAGCAAAACAACCAAAAGAGTACCATAAAAAAGCAAAAAGATGAGAAATGACATTAATTATGCAATAAATTACTCGTTTTATGCAAGCGCCACAAACAACAACAACAGCAGCAAAAAGAGAAGCATTAATAAATGCTACCAATGTTGCTGCCACAAAAGTCTCATATGCCATATAAAAAAAAAAAACAAAAAAAAAGAGCAAAAAAATTTAATTAAAATGCCAAATGTATCATAAATATTGCAACAAATAACATTTCACACATTGCCCGAAGGGAAAGATGCTGCAGCTATGAAATCAAATAAATCAACTGTATTTAAATTCAATTTAGGCCAAAAAATTTCAATTTAGAAAAACAGTAATAAACTAATAAACCAGATACAGGATATAAAATATTTTTGTTATGCTGTGCCAAAAGTTTTTTTAAATTTTAATAAAGAAATTTTTAAATATGACTTTTGTGAAAAAAAACCGTACACAAAAATATATACAAAAGAAACAATGCAGTAAATCATTTAGTTTGACACTATAATCAATTGTTTATTTGACATATGATTGAATAAAGGATTTGCATTCAACTATTACAAAATACATACATGTGGGACTCGGTTCTGATTCCGTAGAAATAAGTAGTCCCGTTTAGATTTATATTTAGTTATATGGTAATTGGTTTTATTTTAGATTATAATTATGGTTTAGTAACAATAAAAATAAGTTGAATGATAAAGGTTTCGACTTTATGTTTTTAATGAGAGCATCGTCTTTCGTCTGTAATACTTCTTACCTCCCTCTTCTATTACACGTCTTATCTTCGTTGGCTTGTCTTAAAAAGTATTCTTCACCACATCGTCGTTTTGTGGGTCGCTTGCCACCTCGTCTCTTATGGATCGTGGTCTGGCCATTCGGTGTTAACAACCCAACACCACATACATTTTAAAGCAAGTAAATTTGATAGAGATCTTATAAATTTCGATTAGATTTGATGTCGGTACAAAAATGTAAAAAAAGCGCAAAATATTTCCAGTCCAAATCAACTTGATGATGTCTATAATTTCATTTGGTTTTCTTAGATCCCTTAAGAACAGATTTTTAAAGCGGCTTAGCTAAGTAATGTCGATTTCACTTCGGTACAAAAATATAACAGAACAGTAAAGTATATTTAATACAAAAGGACTAAAAGATGTCTACAAATTCATTTGCTATCTTAAGATCCTTTCAGATCAAATTGTTAAGATGGCATTAGAACCTTAAGAAGATGATACAGTTTTTAGAACATAATCGATGAATTAGAGATTAGAAAAGATATAATTTGAATAAGTTTTCATCATACAAATATATAACTTTTTAAACGAAATTGGAAAAAGGTATTAATTTCTTTTTCGTATAATAAACTTCTTCTGTGTCTTCTAGAAGTAGGTTATTCCTTTTGGTATAAAATATACACACCTTACAAAAATATACTACCAAGCATTTATCTACCTTCTGATAAAATATATAAATATCATAAATTGTTTACTCACACAATTCCTTTTTCTTTTCTATTTACAGGTATGCACTATGTGAAATATAATTTTAATTGTTTTGTTTTTTGTGGTGAGGTGAGATGAGGTAAGTCGGTTGAAAATATTTCAATGCAATGCACAACGATCCACATGCCAATTTCAGTATACTACACCACACCTACACACACACATTTTGGGTATATGGAATATTTTTGTTGTCTGGAGTGTGTATAGATGTTTGGGGGGCATATGAAATTTTACACACACTCAAGGCCAGTTCACAAAAATTCCAACTGGCAGTTGAAATATGAAATGGAAATGTTTTCTGGCTCGTCAAAAACTTTTCACCGAGCAGCAGGCATCATATAATTTTTAGCCAGCTTGCATCATCTGTCCTCCCCTCCGTCTAGCCATTCATTCATCCATCCATCCATTCCCATCCATCCATTCATTTATGAATGCAAAACAAAAATGTATACAAACAAATATATATACATATATTTATATATGTTTGTGTGTGTGTATATATAAATGTATCAGTAAAACACGGTCAACTTTTATTTTGTGGTTTTGCCTAGAATAAATCTAGACAAAAATTTTTGCTTAACATGGAGACAAGAAGACAGTGGAACAAAATTAAATTTTATATAGAATTTTTGTTCATTCATTTATGTTATTGTAAATTTGACTAGGACATAAACAAAAGTTGAAATATTTTAAAATTTATTTGTAAAATATGTTCTCAACACTTTTTTCTTGTTCGACGTGTAACTTTTAAAAACATCTGAGAGAAATTTCTTTTGTTTATCTTAAAATCTGCAATTGTCTATACTTAAATCAATTATTGATCACTCTAAACCAATTTGTTTTTCCATGTGCTTCTAAAGACACTATAGAAGCTAATTTATTTATGAGAATTTCCCTGATTTCGTATTCAAATGTTACATATTTTATGCAACATTGCCCCACTGTGCTGGCAGGCAGAAATGTAAATGCAAATATGAGTGGCGAGATGCCATCGTTGACTTTGCTGTCGCTTGATGAATTAGTGTTTCCGGATATACTCATGTTCATATACGTATATAGACTCTGTTTCTCTCTCATCTTATCACCGAGAGATGTGTGGAGAGTGTGAGATTATGAGGCGGAACTGGTCGGTTGGGTGGATGGGTGGCCATGACAGTGGCAAATAGGATGAGAGCTGTTGATGGTGAGGGAATGAATGTATTTTTATAGCCACAAAAATAATTTCGTTTTTACTGTGCAAACATTAGATAATCATCATCATCATCATCATCATCATCAGCAACAGCCACCAGCAGCAGAAGGCAGAGCCACACATTCTGTGTGTGTGTGTGTATGTGTGTGTGTGTCAGCTAAGTGGCCACCATTTACAGAGAGAATTATATGTATAATTTTTTGAAATGTGAAACTTTTCGTTTTCGTTTCGGGTTTTTTGTTCTCATTTTTGTATAGCATAACTTGTAGGGCTTTTGGATTTTGTTGTTGTTGGTGTTGTTGCTGTTTTGGCAGGCAATAAATATTTATGTACATATGTTTGTAAATGTATGTGAATGTATAAATAAATATGTATGTATGTATGTATGTACATGCATATTAGCAGGAGTTACTTTCTTTTTTGTTGTTGTCATTTATTATGCAGAATTAAATTCCATTTGACTTTACCTTTTGTTCGCCATATTTGGTTGTCACAACAATAACAGCAGCAACAACAACAGCAGCAACAACAACAGCAGCAACAACAACAATAGCAACAGCAGGCGCAACAATAAACCATATAAAAAAGTTGATGAAAATCTTTTTGCATTTTTCAATACCCAGAGAAAATTAAAATGTAGATACATAAATGAATTTTCTTGTTCAGCATGATGGAAGAAGTTCTTGAAATTAAGGGAAACTCATAAAACTATTATATCCTAATAAAAGTGTTTAAATAGTTTTTCAAACTTTTTAACACTAATCAAAGTTAGTTGAATATTTTATTTATTTGATTATTAAGTTTTATTGATACATATAAAAAATAAAAGTTATTAGCATTTCAAATACAATTTACTCAAAAGTTTAGAAGATTTATAATAATAAAAATCATTAAAAGCTTAAGCTATTTTTATAATGATATACAAAGTCCCTCCTTAAAAACAATTTGTTTACAACCTTATCTAAAATTTTAGAAATAAAATTTTAAACAAATTTTTAATAAAAGTTTAAAAATATAATAAATTTTGCGAAACACCATAAACAGTTTTTTAATATTCAAAAGATTTTGATAACATTTTTTGAAATGAAATTTATTTGATGGTTTATAAGATAATACTTATATTCTCAATATTTTTGCTAAATTTTTATTATAAGAAAGGATATTTTAAACTATCAAAAAGTTTGATTTAAAAATCGACGACAAAATCATTTAATCTTTTGAATAAAGATATACCAAATGAGTTTTTGAAATAACATATAAGCCATTAAAATGATTGGATTAGAAAGGAAACTTGTTAAAAAGAATGTCAAAAGAAACATTTAAGTTTTGTTGAACTCAAATGACTCTATACATACTATATGATATATTCATATGTACAAACATATATGTACATATATAAAGCATATTTCCCCCAGGAAAGATTTGTCAAAGTGTATGACTATTTCACAAAAGGTAAAGATGATGGCTCAGGCAAAGTTAAGCGCCCTTATTGTTATTTTCTTAAGATTTTTTTTTTGTATTTTTTTTTGTATTCTTCTTGTATGTCCTTAATATGTCTTCATATGTTCGGCTCAGG
Organism: Drosophila willistoni; assembly: GCF_018902025.1. Classification (NCBI taxonomy): domain Eukaryota; kingdom Metazoa; phylum Arthropoda; class Insecta; order Diptera; family Drosophilidae; genus Drosophila; species Drosophila willistoni. The sequence continues at coordinate 2,547,034 of NW_025814046.1, forward strand.
TCTTTGGGCTTATACATCCATTCATTTCTTGGTTGCTTTTCACAGCTATAAACTTCCGGTTGGGTTGGCTTTGCTCTCCTTCATTTCATTGCTGCAATGCTCTTGCTCTTTTACTTTGTTAATGAATCCTTTTGTTTGCAATTCCTTCACATGGCGCATTCTGCCAACCAAACCAAACCACCTTCACCAATTCATCTGCCAACGACGCCGCCGCCGCCAAAAGAAGAAATTGTAGATGGCTGGAGCCAAAAGTGGCAAACCGTTCAGAATATATACATATATATGACGTCTCTCCCTCTCTTTTGGTTGTTTTTTGTGTGTGGGTGATTGTCGCTGTGTGTGTGTGTGTGTGAGTTTCGTTTTCCATTGTCTTGCAAACTTCTTTCTTTTCCTTTTTTGATTTCCTTTTTTGCTCTTGTTCTTTGCCCGCTTTAAGCTGGCAATTTGGCTAATGCACATTGCGGCACAATTCTGGCCCCGTTTGTATCTAAACGGAACAACTTAAAGTCAACACTTGCTTTTGGTTATTTTCTTAACAAATATTTAGTTAGTAGAAGAAATAGCGTTTGAAAACTGAAAATCTAATTCAACGAAAATTGCATTTTCCTCAACCAACACCCACACAAAAGAAAGTGTGAAGAAAGTTTTATTTTTTGTTGAAATTTCTTATACATATTTGTTGCAAATACTAAAACGAAACTTAAGAAATTAGTTAAACACTTAAGAAATTATAAAATTGGTGTTTAATTTTTAAATACATTAACTTAACTGAAAAATGTTTAGCATTTTTTATTAGGAATAATTCACTAAATATTGAAAAATTGATATACAAAACAAACAAAAGTTCTTAGTAGTTCAAAAAAACATAAATACAAATTTTTAAAACTAATAGTTTCATTTATTCGGTTGTAAATAAATTTAAAAAGTTGTGAAAAAATAAAATATAAAGCGAATAATGCTTTAATGTCATGAAGGTATTAAAAACGAATTCTCAAGCTTGTAATAAATCGACGTAAAGGTCAGCAAATTGTAATCACGTGAAACAAATTTCAGCAACAAATCAATCAATAAAATAATTTAAGACTTTCATAAAACAAATTTCTTAAATCTAAATTAAGATTTGGTAATTGTGATCACGTAAAATAGTGTTAAGAATGATATGCCAAAGAAATACCATATCCCAGACAATAGTTTTCAGTTGAAATTTAGTTGGTTTATTAGTTGTTTCCCCCAAAGACTTTTGCAAGTGTATTTACTCGCAAATAAAGTGCAAATTTATTTATTTTGTCCCTAGCACCCGCTAATCCGGGATCTTGCGATTCGCGCATCAGGCAATTGCAACTACTTTTACCCCTAACCACAATTCCCACATAAATCTCAAACGACTCCATGACATTTATCGGGCCAAGATTCTGGCAACAACATTAAGCAGAAGAAGAAGAGGAAACAAGAAGCAGAAGAAAAATACGATGTAGGAGCAGCTTTGCCATTTCTCTCCCTCTGTTTGTGTGTGTGTGTGTGTTGGCCTCAATATATATAGCCTATTTATATCTATTTTATGTTAGCCTGAATACAAAAGTTTTCCTGCCATACAAATTTGCTACTGTTTCTGATGCCAGCGCTACTTGTGCTGCTGCTGCTGCTTCTGCTGCTCCTTGAGGGCAACACATGTTGCTAATGTGCCCGCTGAGAGTTGTAGCGAAATTACAGAGGTCGGGTGTTGGCCCTGCCTTGACTTGGCTTTGGTCAAAACGTTGTCTTCTCTTGCTTGCTCTCTTTTGCTTTTGCCAAAATAACACACACACACAAAATGAAAAAAAGAAAAAAGTTTTATTGATTTTGTCACAGTTGGGGCGTTGTTTGTTAGCCCCCTTGTATTTTTCTCGCTATTTCAACTTATTCCAGTTCGTCGTCGTTGCTCGTTCTTTATTGTAGGCCGTGTTCAATTCAATTCAATTCAATCAAGTGTAAAACATTTTTGGCCAAAGTGTCTCCAGTGGCATGTATTTGATTGTTAAGCGACAGCAGCGGCAGTAGACAATTTGATACAACATCTTGTATGCATATGTATACATATATATGCACCACTCATCTCTCTCTGAGCATCAGAATTACCCACTTACCCACATTTCTTTTCTGGCTGTCATCGTTGACACTTTATGAATCTCTCCTCAGAGATATCATGGATACATGAATACCTTTTATCCCCATAGCAGAAACTAACAATATTTTAAGACAGCGACATCAAAATTTTGGATCTCAAAATTCCAACTGGCTTAGTCACAAAGACTACGACAACTCACTCCCATTAGTTAGTTTAAGTTTTTTTGTTTTTTTGATTGAAATTGAAATGACAACAGCAGCTGCTGCTGCTGTCGCCGGATGAGAGAAATTGGGTTGGAGCTGCTGCTGCTGCTGTTGATGATGATGAAATCCGTGACTTAATCGATTTCATGCATGTGCAGTGATGCATATTAAATAGTGTGACTAACCCATCCATCTTACTAATGCAAAGCAATTAATCGTCTATTGTTTAACAAAGTAAAAAAAAAAGTATAAGATATTCATTAGAAACTAGAAAGTATAGAATTTTTTAGAACGATCATGAATAGCCTTTGATTTCTTATAATCCATTGAATTTTAGTGATAATTTCAAGGCTTTTAGATAATATTTTAGCTTTTAAGTAAACATTAATAAGTTAAGTTCTTCATGATGAATACATAAATTAGTCCAGTAAAGAAATAGACAAATGTTGTGAACGATGTGAAATACCACTGATAGGTCCCTTGGTGTTTGCGTGAAAACTTCGTTAATGACGACACTTAGGATCCCATTTAAGTGAGATATTTACTTTTGGGAATAGAAAAAAGACCTTGACACGTTTTGAAGGTCAATGTACCATGTTTAATTGACCTTACTTATTAGACAAACCCACCTGTAGGATTGACATAATTCGTGAACTTTTTAATTAAAATAATCACCAATTCTTTTAAGTATTTAAATATATAAACAGAAAGTAAAAAAGAAATTTTTGGTTTTTAACAGAAGGTTTGTAAAAGAAAGAACTAAGAAATCTCTTTTTATTTGCATTTGATCTAAAATTGATGAAAAAATACTCCCTGAAGTATGCAATAGGCTGTCATACCGTTGATCGTTGATCAGTATCCAATGAACTGGGTATAAACCAGACTTGAAATGATAGCCAAATTTTAACCACAAAAGTTTTAAAAGTGGTTTTAAGTTTTCTAATAAAAATTCTTCAACTGCAACATATTGCATACTATATGGAACATAATTCCATCATTTTACATTTAAAATCCATAACGAAAATAATATTTTTTTGCGCCATTTATATATAATATAAAAAAGAAAACTTGTTCTTAGTTAAACTGTCTAAAAATAGGTAGGCATGCTATGATTATATCAATTTATTTGATTTGCATAAAAAGTTGTCACGTTTTTTAGCGATTTTCATTAGCCTAATGAAATTTTGATATATATTTCAAAAATTTTCTTTTCGTCTTGGTCACGTTTTGACTAAATCACCTGTTAGTGATTTTGGTTCGCCGGCCTCTTGTTGTCGTGTTTCCTTCTTCTTCGTTTGGTTTGTTTTGCGGGCATCACATGTTTGGGCAACTCTCATAATTTGCGTGTCCTCATCCGGTCCTTCTCTCTCCACCTGTCGCCACACATTGCCTTGACACTTGGAAGGCGAAACGCGATTCATGTCGTGTCGCCATTTTATTTTTACTTTAGTTTGTTCCTACTCCTCCCTACTGCCACCCACGATGATGACTTCCGTAGAGGAGCACACACACCAAAAAAAAAAAAGGGACGCGCACGTGCAACTGACATGAAAATAAATAAGAGACGACTCTAAATGACAGTTTTGCATTAGGATTTTTGTTATGCCTGTCTCTGTAAACCCTCTCTATTCCTCTCTCGCTCACTCGCTCTATGCGTGTGAGTTGAGTAAAAAGAAATTTAACTTAAAAAATTTTTTTTTTTTTATTTTCTACATTTCTCTCTTTTCACTTTCACTAAAGTTTTGCTTCAGATTGCTGCTGTTGCAGCAGTTTCTGTTGCTCTTCTTGGTGTTTTCTGTTCATCTTTGTTGTTGTTTTTGTTGTTCCAAGTGAATTTCCTTTGCGTTTTCTTTTTTTTTTTGTGTTTTTTTCTTTTTTTATATTGATATCAAAAGTTTAAGTGCAGCTTTGGCAAGGGCTTACATTATGCTTTTGGCCGGGCTTATCCAGCTTACAAAAACGAGAGAAAAAAAAGAAGTAATGTGAAAGAAAACTTGAAGAAAAACTTAAAATTCTGGCAAACAGCAGCTTCAGTTAGAAATAGATGCAAGCGGGCGTCAAAGAGAGACAAGTCGGCATCCCCAGGATAATGCTATAAAAATCCCTGAAAAGTATGCTATGAAAAAAAAACAAACCAAGAGAAAACGCCAAAGTGAGGAACTAAGAGAAAATGTAAAAGACAATTTCGCGTCTATGATACGATTCATAGACTATTTTATCCAAACAACAATAGACTAAACACATAAAACAAAACAAAAAAATCAAAGAATACAAAAGAAAAAGCAATATACGGGGGGGAAGAGTGAATGTTTCATTCACTTTAACCAAATTGAGCAGGAAGAAGGAAACAAATAAATTTCATTTTATTCAAGTGTTTGCATCCGACATGGCGGCACTTTGATTGTATTCAGGCAGAGAAGCACACTCAGTTGTGAGGACGAGGAGGTGTAGGAGGAGGAGGAGAAGGAGGAAAACAACGATACGAAGATTCAAATTCAGCCCACATTTCCATCAGCCACACACATAAGTGTGAGTGTATGTCTGTGTGTGTTTGAGTGTATGCTTTTTCTGTGGCATTGGCAGGCTACCAGCAGCATTTTGATGCCTAAATTGATTTTCCTGCTACAATTTCCAATACGTGTCGGCGATTTTCCTTGTATTTTGCAATTGTTTTACTTGCCCTTGTTCAGAGCTTGTTCTTTTGCTATACCAGGTTTCTGTTTCCCTATGTTCGCAACGCGTCTGGCATATATAAAATTGGTTCAAACTACACTTCAAAACAATCCGAATACATTTGTTTTGTTGAGACGTTTGAAATGTACGAGCCATGACTATTAGGCTGAGCCTAATAAGTCGAAATCTCTAATCCTTAAGTTACAAATTATATTGATTATGTACCAAATTGTTTAATTTTTGGCCCATGGTGCGTATGATTAATACGTTAAAATACTAAACTTGTTTTTATCAATTATATTAAATTTATCTATTTCAAAAAGAGTATAGAAATGTCTCTCTATCCCAATTTAGTTCAGCCATCTGGCACTGTTTTTTTTTTACTTTTTTAATTTCACAAATGTTTTATCTTTGCAATAGGCCAACTTTTGCTGTGCTTGCTATTGTAAAGATGTTTGTGTGTGTGTGTGTCCTGTGCGATATTTGGCCAACAAAGTTTTTGCTTTCAAGAAAGGAAGGAAGTCAGGCTGAAAGATTTCCTTTCTTCTTCTTATTCTTCTACACTTTGTAGTGTTTTGTAGTTTTTTGTTTTTATTTGGGCTTACCCGCATCTAAATATTTGATTTGTTTTGCTCTTTTCTGTCTCTCCTGCTCTCTCTCTCTCTCTCCCCCTCTTTCTCTGACACTGTCTTTGCCACTTTTAACAAAGATTTAAAAATGGAAAGTGCAAACAATTTTGTACGCAATAAAATACAAGCCGACATTTTGTTTTCTAACGAAAACATGTGAAAAATTGTTGCACGTTTTAAATATATATTTAAATAGCTCACAAAAATAATTGAAATCTGTTAGAAACAAAAGCTGACAAAAGTGCAGCAAAGTTTTATATGCGATAACAAATATCAAAGTAAACAATGCAAGCCAAAGCGTGGAAAGTCTTTAAATTTGGCTGAATTCTAGATCAAGAAAATAAACATGTTTAATAAATTTATCTTAAATTAAAACAATAAATACATTATGAATAAAGAACAGCATTTTGAACTTAATATAACAAACCTGTTATAAGAATCTTTAGCTTCTCGTGTGTGGAAAATCAATGTAGAATTCTCCAAGAACAATATTTTACCTCTTTAATATAGCGTGATTATCCTAACCAGAGACCCTTCCATAATGAGCTATTATTTAAACATAAAAGAATAGCATACATTTTGGGTTTAAACTTTGTTGAAGGCTTAATTAATATACAAAACAGATTACTTTTTCATCTTAAAGGTTGTTAAAAGTCATGTTAACAAAAATAAGACAAAAAGTATTTTTTCTCAGCTTTAAGTCCAATCATCAAAATGTTTTATAATCTAAAAAAAATCCTTACCAAACAAAGTATATACCGCAAACATGCATAAATAGCATTTTTTAATCAAATTAATATAGTGATACATATATCTCTCTATATATATTGTAAACTTTATTGTTGTTGTTGTTGTTGCTGTGTTTGTGGCATTGTGCTTTTAGCAAATCCTGATGACTTGTGAGTGTGTCATTGTTATCTCTGTTGCTGTTCCCGGTCTATGGCCTTTGTTGACCTGACCCGACCTAAGCCAACAATAACATGCATTATACAACCGACTAACAACAAGAGCAGCGACATGGTTCAAGTATTTTTCTCTCTATTTTTTTTTTTTTGCTGTATTTTTCCCACATTTGTTTTTCTTTCATTCTATATTTGGTCCATTGTGTGTGTGTATGTGTGTGAGGATAGAAAAATATGCTTTTTACCAGGTCAAATCCCGGATGATACAATAGAGAATTGGAATAGAATGCGTAATTATAATTTATATAATCTATAAGCTAATCTGTCTGTGTGCCGTGTCAGTGTCTCTCTCTCTCTCTCTTTCTCTCTGTGTATGTGTGTGTGTGTTTGAGTCGCAGTGCAGACAGCGGGCATCTGTTAATGAAATTTATGCCATAGAGTTCATGGAACCGAAATCCTAACCTACACTAGCATGAACACACACTCACCTAGCTAACACCCAGAGGCAAGTCTGGATAAATTTTGCCACCTGAACGCACGGAGCGTCAACAAACATCAGCAACAACAACAGCAACAACAACAGCAACAACAAAGGACAGAGAGATAGAGAGAATCAGAGAATGTTGCCTCGGCTACAGAATCACAATGCCAGGGTTGAATAAATTCTCATTTATGACACTTGAAACCATCGTGCCACAACATCCAGCCATGTAGCCATATAGCCATACACAGGAGGCTGGAGGCATGAGGCTCAAGGAAGAAGATTTGCTGCCTGCATTGGAGGTCATGGTGATGTGTTTCTCACTGTGCGCTAGATACTGCTGAGAGAAAGAGAGCCTCTCCAGCTGCTTGTTAAACGATGCTTATTCTGGCCATTTGGTTTTGTAGGCAGATTGCCATGACAAAACCTTCATAGATACAAGTCCCACACACACCACAGAAATACTCGTACACACACACACTCAAACATTCCTCATTTCCACCCTTTTTCCCATTTGCGTTCTCTTTCTCTCATATGCATTGCGACAATTGATAAGGGAAAATGCCGCTACAAATTAGTAGGCATGCAGTGAACGACGACAACTGCATCAGCAAAAACTGAATTGAGGATTTGTTGATAGACATTGCTCTGTATATGGTTATAAAAATGCACTTACAGAAATAATTGTCGACCATAAAACAATTTAATAGTTTCTAAAGATGCCATTTAATACTTTTGAGGCAGTCAATAGACGATTAAAATTTTCATTTATGACTTTAAAATTAAAGAACTTTGTTTTAATTGGAATTAAAACTTCGAATTTTGATCTGCACACTTCCAGAAGAATTAAAGTTGTTTGAATTTGTTTATATTATATTTGTATACAGTATCTTATGGCATTATAATATAATCTTGAAAATTTAAATGCATAACTTTTAATGTAAATGAAGAGAATGTTTCTGAAATCCAAAACTCAACTTTTAGCTAATTGATATCATGATTGATTAAACTATATTATGATTTGATTTAGCTCTTAAGCCTTAAGTTAGCGAGTTTTGGGCTCTCAAACTTTAAATGTGATTCAATCGACTTCCAAGTAAAAATGTAAACACATTTTAAGATGATGAACCGTTAACCACCTTAACTAAAGGCAATTATTTGGTGATCGACTTCGTAAGGTTACACCTAAAGTCAGGAGAATGTAAATGCTTAATGAATTTTTCAAGTTAAACCTTTTAAAATTCAGAATTCAAATTTAAAGAATTATTAAACTAGATAGTAAAATATTGTCTATGTCATAGACATATTTTAAAAATATTGTCTATGTCATAGACATATTTTAAAAATATCGACTTTTTACAAAAAAGCAGAGAAGTTCCGTTGTTTGTCTTTTCAAAACGCTGGTGTACATAGATATCTTTTAAAACATTGTTCAGTTTTAAGTTTGTACCGAATGGTGAATATGCAAAAATTGAGTTTGGGTTATGAGCTTTTAGTAAGAAGGTTGGTTTAGTCACTCCTATCAGTTCCACTGAGAAGGTGCCAAAGTTTTAGAAGTCGCTTCCACACACAATCGGACAATTGTCTCATTTTAGGTATTTAATTATCTGATTTGCTATACATATTCAGGATCGATTTTTACAAACAAAAATGTTATGTTTTCGATCTTCGAAAGTAATTAACATATGGATGTATATCTTTCCATTCATATTTTAAATAATAGGAAGCTAAGGCTTATTATGACTACTGTGGCAATTTGTTGTTTTCAATAGTACAAAGTTTCTTTTAATCACGTTGAGTTACATTATCTTGAAAAGTTGTGAGTCGGTTTATAGTTATATCGTCGTTTACTTATTTTCTTAAAGTGTGACGACAACTTTAAACATACTTAAACATTTATAAAATAAAACGATGGCTTTAATTTCTTTCTGTGTAATCATGCTGATAATGACATCAGAATGCAGGCACCTGCATATGTCGCTTTTGCTGGTGCGGCTTCTGCTGCTTCTGGTGCCTGCTCATTTCTGGATTACAGGTGATTAAAGTAAAGTATAAAATGTGCTGCGCCAGACAAAAAGGCAGGCAAAAGCAAAAATGTTAATTGACTTTTTGCCAATTTAAATGCAACGTTTGCCACATCGTCAACGTCGTCGTTGGCGTCGTCGTTGTGCCTTTGCCTTGATTAATATTCATATTTATTGCATACCCTTTTCATTCATTTCATTTCATTCCATTTCATTTCATTTGGATGGGTTAAGTGTAAGGGGTGGGGGGAGGGAATCTTCATATACTGAGTATATAAATATAATTTGATGAATAATAAAATGAATTTCTGCTTTATAGTGGCGTAAGCCAAAATCAATTAGGCATATATTTATTCACTTCAATGAATTTGTCTTCATATTGTTGTGACCCAGTTTTTGCGGTATGGCAAATTGAGATTGATGTGCGATTGAAGCTTTTCAATAAACCGCATTGCAAAACGAAATAGAATAGAATAGAAACGAAACGGGGAGGAGGGGAAGAGGAGACTAGGTCAAAATTTCAGTTTTCAGTGAGAGGAAAGAGTTCATCTCTTATGTAAATGAAACCACAGCTAAGCCAGCCCCAAAACCTAAACCTCCAAACCCCCAAATCCCATTCCGTTCTGTATCCTATAAAAGGGAAGATGATGATGGTATGGGTATAGGCAGGGCTTAAGTAATTGTAAAATGCTAAACCGATTTGTTGTGTATGTTTTTAGTTGCCATATAGAAAAAGCCAAGTGGTTTAGAGATGAGGAAGGGGAAGGTAACTACCAAAAGCCAATCTAAACAGAATTCATTTGCATGCTACAAGGTTTTCTTTTGTGCTCTTTTCTCTTTCATTTCTTTATTTTCTTTTTTTTGCTTTCCTCTCGTTTGATTTTTCATCTAATCCATGCGTTTACACATTTTTCCTGTGAGAGTATATAACGTTTTCCCCAGACTCCCCTTCCCCCTTCATGTGTGTGTCTGTATGTGAACGAAGCCATCAACAGCTTAGAATTTCAAAATGGGTGAAAGCCAATTTTCACACTCAAATAAATTGGGTTAGCCTTGTGAGTAAATGTGTGTGTGTGGATGGCTGCAGGTGGTGCATCTAGCACGTGGAAAACTGTGAAAAATAGTTTATTTTTTATGCCCCTTCTCTCTCTCTCTCTCTCTCTCTCTTTCTTGGTATCCACATTTTTTTATATCCTTCTTTTGTGTGTGTGCATTTTGCAAAATATGATTTATGACATAGCAAATTGTACGCAAAGTGATTTCTATTTTTGTTCCCCTTTTTATTTTTTATTTTGAGGCCTGTTATTGACAGGAAGAAGTAAGTTTATGAGAGAGCAAGCAACTGGAAACGATGCGAGCGAGAAATGAAAGAAAAGCCTATTGTTAACTCTACAAAGAAAAGGCATCAGAGGTTGGCGTTTTTTTTTCCAATATCAAATAGAAAAGTCTATTACTTTTGTCAGAAGAACTCTCAAATTTGCCAAACAATTACTTAACAGTTATGTTTTAAACACTACCTTAAGACTTTTTAACGTTGCTTAACACTGTAGAGAAGTGTTAACCATAATTGTCATTTAAATGGTAGCATTTTTGTTTGAAATTGCTTTAAAGATGTCACTGGAAAGGACATTAAGTACCAAAAAGGTTAAACCACATATATTACAAAATGCCATTAAAATGTCAATTCAACAATCTCTAGAACAATTTGTTTGCTAAATAAACCATTAAAATACCCTTTATTTAATTCGAACAACAATTTGTATTTCAAAATGATAAACTGAACGATAGGCGAGGACCTATTAGCCCATATTATTGTGCATTTTACAACACTACAACACTAATTACAGAAAAAACATTAAGATATACAAATTTTTATTACAGCTCCTTAAATTGTCAATTAGTTTTTCTTTTATAGCATTTCCTGTTCTTATCATTTTAATCTCTAACCTTTCCTTTTTCTCCAATTTTCTTTCTCTTTTAAGGTAAATGTGACTCCTTTTGCAAACTACTGTATATACCATTAAATGTTTCGTCTCTAGCTAGTAAGTATAAAATGACTTTCTTGTGGTTTTTCTTTTTTTCTGAAAAAATGGAAAACTCTTTTAAAATTGCCAAACATTTTTATGACATTGTCTTGCCTTTCGGTTAGCTCATAAAGCTAAAAAAGGGTCGTACTACAACACGATGAATAAAATGGGTCGACAAGAAAAAAAAAAAATAAGAACAAACGACATTGAGCAATTTACTTGGCACATCCGTAGCTCTACCCTCTCGCCGTCACTCATCCACACTCCACCCACTCTTCTATTCTTTTTGCGTACCTATCTCAAAGGAGGAGCAAGCAGGAGAAAAAAAACGAAAGAAATGGCCAATGGCGGGCAAAATGGTCAACTAACCGAATCGTTAGGACGAACGCGTAATGAAAATTAATGCTGACGATCTGTATGAAACAAGCGGACTAAAAGTAAAAGTAAAACTTGGGCTAGACAGACATTCTTTTCATCGCTTAACGAACCGTACATTAAAAGGCGCATCACCACGTGTTCATGAGTTCACGTTCTTGTACTCATTTTCGGCTTGATGAATAAATTACAAGGCAAAAGGCAAAAGAAAACAGGTGTACATGGAAATTACAAATGAAAAATTAAATAAGTTTTGTGGTAGTTAAAGCCAGCAACTAAGCCACCTTACAGAAAAAAACTCTACGCAGAAACTGTAAAACTGATTTTGAGATACTCTAAAATAAGGTTATTTGGTAAAGAGGAAAATAATTCTATCTAGCGAAACGACATATACATATGACATTGTTTTTAGAAGCCTGATATGGCAAAGTGATTAACCGGCAAATATCACAATCACAACCCGATATTTGTCTATATAATTAGTTCTATAATATCCTATATTTATCTAGACATATAAACACAAACATTAATACAGTCTACTTATCCTTTGACGTAAGTTACTTACCCATTGACAAATTGAATAGACTCGATTTTAACAGAGTACTTACTCTGGTGAAAGAGAGTGAGGGATAGAGAGAAAGAGAGTGTGAGAGAGAGAGAGAGAGAGAGAGAGAGTAAATCTAAATCCATGCTAGAAGGAAGTTCTTCTTCAGCTTATGGCCCTCTAAACTTTTTATAACTTTTTCATCGCGCACTTTTTGCTTGATTTAACTTGAAACTCGTCTTAGGACTCATTTGTATTAAGTTCTTGCATCATCCTCAATTTGGTTTGTTCCTCTTTGGGTTGTCGTATTTTGGTTAGGTTGCGGTTTCTTAGGCTGCTTAAAAAGCAAATGAGTAAAAGCCAAAAGGAACAAAACTTTAGTCCTTCCTGCTGCCTGCCACTGTTTCAGCTCCTGCTGCTGCTGCTGCTTGATCAAATAATCTTGTTTGATGATGAGTTTACCCACACACACACACACTCACTCAAACCCACCCCAAGAGAGATAAAATTCCACAAAAAAAAAAGAAAGTTTTCATTCTATTTTCCACTTTAAGGATTTGTCTGTTACCAAAATGTTTTTTTTCGTTTTTTTCTCTTTTCATTTTTCTCAAGAGGGAGAGAAAAGCAAGAAAAAGTTTGCAATTTTCTTTCGTTTTGATTTTTGTACTTTATAAATTGATGATATCATTGGTAACTTGGCAACTTGATATAACAAATTAAAATTACCTACAATTGTGGCCGCTGGCTAGACATCCTGGTGGCTTACCATTCTGTCTTTCTCTCTCTCTCTGTTTTTTTCGCCCACATTTTACTCTGGCAGAAACCTGATTATGAAAATTTCATTTTAATTGTGTGTCCATTTTCAGCCAAAACTGTTTTGTCTGCTTTGTTGTCATCATTTCATTGCAGGCATTTTGTGTGTTTCGAATTTTATTTTTATTTTCTTGCTTTTTCATATTTTGGTTTTTGTTTTGTGTGTGTGTGTGTTTTCGTTGAAACATCCGCATCCGCTTTGCATTATACATTATGTTTCATTTCTGCAGTTGACAAAATGGCAGGATTCAAATTAATTATAACTTTCTGACATTTGCTGTTGTGTTTGACAATATTAAAAAAAAAAAAGGAAAAAATTAAAACCAGAAATGAAATTACAGTTTTACAAGCGACATACTTTTTACTCCAGTCCAAAAGGGCAACAGGATCAAAATGTATGTAATATATATACATACATATAATATATTCTTGGTAAATTGGTTTTTCTTGTCGGGAATAGATGAAAAACTTGTATAGTACATTTTATAATATTCAAAAACCACAAAGTGTAGTAAGGAAATTATAAGAATTCTAAGCATTTGTCATTTATTATAAGAACTAGAGCCAAACATCATCTTATATCGAGCAATAGATTTGTGTCTTTTTCAAAACTCTAGAAGTGAATCCTTGTGTATTACTGTTGTCATTTGTATACTTGATTTGCTTTATTTCCTGTGAATTCCATCTTATCTAAATAAAACTTCATAGTCTCCGAACTTTATGCTTTGGGTTAGTGTTGGTTAAAAAAAAAGTTATGAGATAAAGGTTATAGTCACACATTTTGAATTCCAAAAGTGTGTATTCCGCGTTGGCAATAAACTTAGTCAACATTTTAAACCAGTGTTGGTAAGACATAAAAATAACACATAAAGGATGGTTATACAATTATCGGCGTTTATAAATTTTCTTTTATTATGAAAATACTTTTACCAAAGCTCTTGACTATTCTTTTTTGTCTGATTTTTTAAAGGAATGTATTTTAATATGTATCCTTTGTTGGTTAATGTATACATGGCTAATCATCCTGCCTTGATATGACCCAGATAAGATAAATGTTTCTAATCTTGATCAGTTTATTAGTAAGTTTTTGCAATCATTATTGGTTAACCTCAGTAGTTTTGAGGTCTGTCAGTTTGCTTAGATGAATCTCTATTTCTATTTTCGAATGGGATGTTAAATTGATTTCAATCTCTCTTACACACACACACACACACACACACACACACACAGAATATCCATTTTCGCCCTCTTGGCTTGTCATGTCAGTTGGTTGGGCAAAACTTTTGACAGCTGTTCTCGAAGTGCACAATTGTGCGTGCAGCAGGAGTAACAGCAATCCGAACATGCATTTACATGAGAGGTCAGAGATTGGATATAATCTTCTATATATATTTTTATATATCTATGTATTATTTATATATATATGTATGTGCAATAAAAAAGTTTTCATCGTTGTTGTTGTTGTTCGTGTCATCTCCTCAAGCTGTTTGCTGGCTTTCTATTGCATAAATAAACAAAAGGAATAAGAGCATTTTCTTTTCTTCCATGTTTTTGTTCTCTCTTTCTCCTTATTTCTGTTGCCAGTATTTGTCTCCTTCTAAAAATGCCACTTGACACCATATGGCAACTGCTTCTTGGCACTTTGGTTTGGTCTTTGCTCTTTGTTGCTTATTGCCTGTTCTGTTCCTTTCTCCTTAGCCTTAGTTTCAGTTGCTGTTCCTGTCAGTTTCACACATTAAAATGCAATGATAACCAAACACCATCAACAAAGTAGATGCAATCAGAAGAACTTTTTTCTTGTTTATCCTCAATACTTAGTTTTTGAGCCAGCTAAAAGTTCTTTGCTGTATTTTCTTGATTTAACTATATAAGAACAAGTGAATATTAGAAGAGCAAAAGTAGCTTTGAATGTTTGAAAGCCGCAAAACGACAAGAATCCCTCGCTTGCTCAAGTGATGGCTTCCAGCGACAAAACCATGAGTAAGATGAGAAGTTGCTGCTGTTGCTGCCACTTCTCTTGATGGTGGTCGCCTGCCACCACTTGTAATGTCAATGCCATCAGCAACAGCAGCAGCTGCTTCATTTTCAAGTTGCAGTTGCATATTTTATTAACGTACTTTTTTCTCTCGTCTTCTCCCTTACAACAAATTTATTTTTGTTGATTTCTGCGTGCTCAAGTGGCAAATTTACGTAACCAAAAAATTCTAAGAGCGACAATATGGCTTGCAAAATGCCAGTAAAATAAATTGAATACAAACCAGAAGAAGGTTTTTTTTTTGTTTGGTTTTCTTTATTCCTCTTGAAAAGCCACTAAATTCTATTGTGAATTTTTGTATACAGTGCCCAGTGACTGAATGACTAACTAACTGACTGACTGACTGACTGAGTGAACGAGTGGTTACTAATCAATTGAATTAGTTCAGCCTATCTACAGAATGCATACTCAACATTTGCTCTTCTTTAATCAACCTCAACAAATTGATATAAAGTGCCATAGCTCACAAATACATAACAAACATACAGACAAAATATGATGTTGTCATTTATGATGCCAAAAATTCAGTACCAACAACAATTGCAACTGCCAACTAAATGTCCAAATGCCAATAGAGCTGTCAACATGTTGGAAATTATGACCAAAAATCTGAAAAAAAATGTTTTGTTGGTATACTAAGACAAATGGCCTTTACCAAATTGGGTTAATACTAGTTGTTAACTGAAAGATTTTTCCAAATGTAACTTTAACCCAAAAGCAGCAGCTAAAAAACAATCTTTTAATTGATTGCCAAAATTTTGTTGCAATCTTTTTTTGGCAAAGATTGAGATAAAAAAGAAAGTAACAATGAAATGCACAGCAAACCAAAAAGTTGGAAGCAAAATCGTTAAGTTATAAACAAGAAACGATATAAGGAAATATTGAGTACCGATACAAACCTATATAGTAATTTGAAACAGGCAACTTGTTGACAACTATGATCTAAGAAATCATTTCTCTGATATAGAAGAAACTATTGTTTTAAAAATGTTGTTTTTTCAACAAAAAAGACTTAAAATCGACATCACTCCATGGTTTATAATAACTTACTAAACAAATTAATCAGTTAGAAAATATCTGCAGTTTTAGATAACTGTAGTTATTTTTATTAAAAATTAAATTATACATAGGGATTTTTATTAAAAAGAATAATCTTCAGGAGTATTCTATAGCTTTATTCAGTTATTGAGTGATTTTGCCAAGAAAATTCCTTGAGTTATCTGAAAAAGGAAAAATCTGTAGATATTTTATTAAAAGGAAGAATATGAGTAGAATCTTTATTCTATTATTAATTATTATATATATTCTTCTTTTAAAGATCTTATTAAATTTACTAGATATAAAAACAATTTCATTAGCTTTTGTTTTGTTTTTCATCTCTAAAATCAATTTCCAATTATCAATTTCAAATAATTTATTTAAACATTTATGTGTAAATTAAGAAAAAAAAAACTTGAATAAAAAAAGTCGATAAACCTTAATATAAATTAAAAACTTTTGCTTCTATATTTGCTTTTGTCATTTAATTTAAAACAAATATTGATTCCATTTGCCTCAAAAGTGTTGAAATGTTTTAATTAAAATAAATTTAACTTTGATTAGATTCCATTCAATTGGTGCCTGTTGCTGTTGCTGATTGTTAAAGATTCCTTTGCTGACAATATCAATTAATTTTTGCCTACCAACTGAGTGTATTTTGATACTGAGAGAGCAAAGAGAAAAAAAGAAGAAGGAGGTTGGCTGTCAAGTGCCAGAGTCGAGCAAAGAATAAACTTAACAAGAGAACGACAAATGCAAGAAAGAAAGAAAAAAAATAAGAAAAATATAGCAAAAAGGGGTTCTTAGGGCAAAATGTGAGTAGACTGAGGGTGGCAATGTTGGTTGTTTTTTGGTGGACTGGTCGATCAAATCGATAACAAGCGGAAATGGGGTCACTGCACCCAAAATACTCATGCTGTTGCCCAGCCAAAAAGCAATCAAAACTCATTGCCAAAACGAGAACAGCAAAAAAAAAGAAACGAAAAGAACTGAAAATATAAGGATAAAGGCGCCCGTGGGTCATGGGTTTGGTGGAATGGTGTGGGATGGGATTGGTTGGGGGTGGGGTAGGGGTAGTGTACTTCTTAGTGTTTTCAATGTTGTGTTGCAGCAACACAAAGCACAAAGCACTCTAGGCCCCACAGGTCGAAGTCCTACAGTCCTGCAGTCCTGCAGCAGCAGCGGCAGCAGCAAGTGCTTCAATTTTCCGCCCTGCCAACTACTCACAATGCAGACAGCCACCGGACCAAAACGGACCAACACAAAAAATAAAAAAAAACAAAAAAAAAAAAATCGAGCGAAGAGAAATCGTTTGGCCAGCATTATCAACGTTTAACTGCAATATCATTGCTTTGCCTCTGATTTCTGTCAGTTTTATATATGTGCGCACTACATGTATATGTATGTGATGGTAGTAGTTTTGTGGCAGCAGCTGCACCTAATCAATATTCGATTACAACCGTTTTATGCTCACCTCAAAAATTCACTCACTGCTAGCAAACAAAATTCACAGACACACACACACACACACACATCACCCATACACTGGCAATTGAATCAGGTTGCTGTGCAGAGTTGCCTTTTGTGCATTTTCCATCCAGGACTCTGCTGCTGCTCCTCCATACTGGTTCGTTTCGCCTTGTTCCCCATATGCCCCAAAGCTGCCAATTACAGTTTTGTCCGACTTAACCAATCCGGCAACTCCGCCACCGCATCCTTTTCTGTACTTTACTATATCTATGGGTATATATGTTACTAGTCCCCTCTCCTTTAAACCCTCAACCCTATTTTCCAAAAGTCAAATACCAAGCCGACTGTTTCGAGCACTTTATTGGTTACCATACACACACTGCGTATGCGTATTATGTATGTACATATGTATGTATGTGTGTGCCTTGGTGGCAATCGTTGGCTTCACATTGGATTGATTTTAAACTTTTCAATTGGCAAAAAGGAATTGTCGTCAAGGGAATAAAAATGCCCAAGGAGAAAATGGATTTCTTATTGAGTATTGATAAATAATTACAATTTATCATACTGATATCTATAGATAATAAAACTGATCTACAGACAGTTCAAATGAATTCATTTTGAATTCTTATTTGAAATTTAAACGAGTTTTTAGCATTTATTTCAATGTACTAGTTGAAAATTAATTTTGTAAGTTTAAATTTCAAAAATATTTGTACTTTAACATGTTATCTATTAGTTAATTGCCTCTATATTTAAATCAGCTTTAACTAGTTGTGAATTATTGGAACAAGAACCCAAAAAACAAAGCAGTTGGGAATTATAAGATAAAGTAAAAAACTTTCCAAGTTTTAATCTAAGTTTCTGTTAGCCCTTTCTTAAAATGATGCTTCTCCAATTCCCAAATGCACGGCTGCAGGAAAATCACGTTTACCTCCAGTTGAATTAAATTGTTCTATATTTAAAATCTTGTTTATGCAAAAGGAGCAAAAATTTCATAAAAACGTCGTCACAAATAAGTACGCAAAAATTTCATCTAATGTCTTGTACGTAGCTAAATGCAAATCGTAAACTTTCAAAAGGGGGTAAAGGAGTAAAGTACAGTTCGTCCCGCAGGATTTCAGATTCAACTGGTTTTCCTTGCTATTTTCGTTTTTCTTTTTTATGTATTCGGGCTGCTACGTGACACTTGCCACATAGAAGGCATGGTAAAATGTTGAAAGGAAACCAAATTTACCATTTACCAGATGCGTTTTCTATATATGTAAATACATTCACACATACATACATATATGTATATAGAAATGTGTCGGTTACTGTTGATGTCATGCAACATGCAACAGTCGCTTCAATTTTTAATTTGTTGCTGAATTGATTTGTTTTTGTTGTTGGCTAAGTGAGTGTGCGTGTGATAGTGTGTGTGTTTCACTGGGTGTGCCTGTATTTCCGTTTCCGCTGTCACTCCACTTACGCTTGTTTGCCACAGTCAGTCTCTCTCATTCGTTGTTATTTTTTTTTTCCACCCAGTTGTAGTCTTGTTTTAGATACATATACATACAACAAAATGTATCACTTCCGCTGAATGAAGCCGCACACACACGCTGGCAGACAGAAGCAAACACACACCAATTCACATTTGCTCATTCAAAATGGCGAACGATAACGAAAAATGGCCGACGCTCCATCAAGTTTCCGCCTGGCTTTTGTTTGGCTTGGTTTTTAGTTTAGTTTGAACCAATTTCTGATGCCATTTTTGTCGATAATAAAAACAGAAGCGTCACCCTACCACCCCCCACACTTAAACTGTAACTGTAAACTTGGTTAACATGTGTAGGAGTTTATCGTCGCACCCCCCTACACACACACACATAGAGACACCTCTCTCTCTCCCTTGCATTGAGCATTCATTTCTAGTAGTGCAAATGTTTTTGATGTGTGCACTGAAATATGCAAATATTTGTGCATATCCATTTTTCGTTTTTGAAAGAGAGAGATGGAGAGGGTGGAATGAAAATTTCCAAAATGAGTTCCCGTTTGGCTATGTCTGTTGCTGCTGCTGCTGCTGCTAATTAAAAGCTGACTAGCAAATATTTCACATATTTTCGCCTATTTTGGCTCTTTGTGGGCAACATTGATTTGATTTCCATTAGATTCTTTTCACTGCCGTTGGCATAATTATACGAAAACTATAAATGGAGAAAATGTTTCCCTATCTATAGACAATTAAACAATCATAAAGTAGAATTCAAAAACAAAAATTTGAAAATTCGCTTTGCAACACTTTAATCAGCAAATAATTGGAATGCTTTTGCAGTTGAAAATTCAAAATAAATCACAATGCAACCTAAGATTTAAAAGCTAATTATAATTAATTAGAAGTGAAAAACAACACAATTCTTTTAAATTACTAAAAATAGAACCATTGTTGAGTATAAAATATCAATTATCAAAAAGTAATGAAATTAAAGGCAACTCCCAGAACTAAAGAAAGTAGAATTCCAAATTCCAAAATAACAGTTTTTTTTGATTATGATTTTTTTGGCCACTCAATTTATACTCAACTTTGTGACCTTCTGTAGATTTCTCCAAGTGCACTTTTGCAACCACAATAGACTCGTATTATCTGGGCCTGAGCTACTTCAATGTTTAACCACATTATCTGCTCATGTGCATGACCAGATGGTTGGTCGTTAGGTTGGTAGGTCGATACTTTGGTCAGTTAGCCCAATTTTGTGTTATCATCTGCTTTTGCTTGTACTTTGACTCCATCTCCCTCTCCTTCTGCATTTCTCTTTTTTTTATCGCGGTCTTTAGCTTTTTGGCATCTTCAGTTAAGCAAGAATTTTTTACATCGTAGTAAATCAATATGAAATTATTGCAAAATAAATGCGATTTATTGTGTTTTATTCAATTGTCGCATAGTATGGGTATCGTTAGGTGGCAGTTGCTCATTTTGTGGTGGCTCTGGCTTTAACATCTTCTTGCTACTGTATTCTGTTGTGTGTTGTGTTGAGTCCTTGGGCCAACTTATCCTTCTTATCCGGCCACAATTTGCCTGGCTGCTTGGCTGGGCTATAGCGCGGTGTGTGACAACACTAAGCCCGCCGTTGATAGCTTCGCTTCGTTGCTTATATATAAAATAAATTTTTTATAAGATTTCCGATCTGATGCCGACGACGACGTTGAGTTTTCTTTTGCACTTTACATTTTATGCTCAAAAAAGCAGCAGCACCGGCAGCAGGCAACGCGCTTTTCTTTCTCTGTGTTTGTGGGCTGCCGCCTCCCCCCCACTCTCACTCTCTCTGTCTTTTGCCCCTCTTCTGTTTTTTTCCTCTCTGTGGCATATAAAAAATGCAAATAATTTGCTAGGGAAGGATACGACGAGCCTTAGCCTTAGCCTCAGCCTCAATTTCAAGCAGACTGGTAAGCCTGAGCCTTGTTGGGCCTCTGGCATTGGTAAGAAGAAGACAACCGATGCTCTGCGCGTAAAGTCAAAACGTTTTAATATTTATGGCACATTATATGGCTTGTGGGCTTACTTTAGCCTCCGATGGCCCAGGCCCAGGCCAAGCAACCAACCAACCAACCAAGCAACACAAATGATGATATTCCTTTTCTTTGCAAAACCTTTAGAAGTACGCACACATACTATAAAAAACAAAAATTTCGCACATGTGTGTGTGTGGAGCGTATTTATGTGTTTGTCTCTTTGGCAATTCGGCAAAGCATGATAAATGTTTTCATATGCCTCTTACTAAACGCAAGAAATCTTAAAAAAAAAGAAACAAAAAACACATATAATACATATAAATACCAATTGTCATAAATATAATTGCAAACATAGAAACAGCAAATGCATGGAAAGGGCTATAAAACTGAACAATCATACAGTCAAACAATTTTGCTTCAATAAAATATTTTTTAAACCAAGCGAGTTGAGAATAAGATTAATGGATAAATCCATAATTTTATGTACTTCTAGAAAAGAATATTCTTTTCTAAAATTTTAGTACCTATAACCATATAAAGAACGAGGATGAGATACGGAAACGAGCCTTAAATGTTGTAGATAGAACAAAATTATGACATAATTTTGGCAATCACAAAACCCATCTCATAATTTGCTCGTCGGGGTCACAAAAACCAAACATCAGCGGTCAAGTGATTCAAATTTGTAATAAGTAGTTGACAAAAATCAATAATAAATAAGGCCAATTTTGAATTTTTTGTTAATTATTATGGTTGTTTTGTTTCCTTTCTTCTTTTGTCTTTGCCATTTCAATTATTTAATTACTGTATTTTTGACTTTTCTGTCTGTGTTTCTACATCATTGAATTCGTTTGCCCTTTTTGCTTAATAAGTCACCGATTAATTTCCCTCTTTGAACTCTTATAGTTCTCTTGATATACGTATACAATATTTCTATTCTTTTTAAAATTTCGCTTTATTTTTATTACATTTCAAGTCATTAATGTTAAGTTTTAGCCATACTTTACATACAAAGGATTTGTTTAGCTCTCTAAACTAGGCTATGATTTTTTTTAAAGTCGATAGCCAATTTTCAAACCCGCAAAAAACACTCTACCTAAATGACGCCTGGGTACTCTTTCAGACTCTCACGTTGTCATTAGCTGTAGCACCTCGTTCCTCCCCTTAAATGAAGAACTTTCGTCGCATCACTGCGGAAAACCATTTTCTTACATTTTTTCCCTCTATCGCCCCGCAGTTTAAGTTTTCTTTTCGTTTTTTTTTTCCTCTCAATGCAGAAGTTGTAAAAAAAAGAATGCTTAGTGCTCTGGCTAAGTACCGTAATCAAAGTTTAATTACATGGCCATTGAGGAAAAGAAGGTTGTAAAGGAGACAGGAGGAGGAGGAGGAGCAGCAGCGGCAAAAGTAACGCAAATGGAGGGGTGCCTGGTGGGTGGGGGACATTGGTAAAATTAGTTAAAGTAGGCGGGATGGGTTGAAGCTACTGCTTCTACTGTATATTTTCCAAGAGTTTTGGTTTCGTGCTTTATCTTTTTCTATACTCTTTGAGTAATTATGGGTTAAGGCGTTGAACTGCTTAATTAGCAGCAGCAGGATGCGGAGACAAACAAGTAAATGCTGAAAACAGGAAAAAGAAGCGCAAAAGAAGATGAGATTAAAAATAGAAACATGAAATTATAAGCGGCAACATAAACAGACTGAGTTGAAACTGTGTGAGGAAATAAGCAAAAAGCAAATCTCAGAAATGATAGATAGAGATAAAGTGCCAAATTTTAACATGACATGTTCAAAATAATGTACGTACGTGTGTGCGTTGCGTTATGTGTGTGTGTGTGTGTATATGTCAGGCTATTGTATAGCTTGGTAATTTGTGGCCTGACCACATGTTACACATTTGCAAGCTGACAATTTCATTTAAATTTCATGCAAGACAACACCAAGCTGTCTTAAATGCTCCCCCATATCCTGCTGCGCGTCCTTCTGCCTTTCGCCAAGCTCAACATGACAGCATTTTCGAAACATTACGTGATTTATTATGTAAAACGTAAATTTCACCAACGCACACACACAGACACACACAAATATGTGAATGAATGGAAATACTTGTGAGACCACAAAACATGGGCCAGTGATTAGGGCTCTCGACTCTCGATTATGGCGTTGCAACAGCTAAGAGAGGGTGGACAGTTGTTCGCTTGTGTGGGCCAAACGAAAGAAGAGACATGAAAGTTAAGTTATGCAATTGAAATGCAATTTAATGAACAACCAACAAATATGTATGTATGTATTGGCTAGATAATTTACTAGAAATTAATGGCTTTCGAATTTTGTCAAAAAGGTTTCAAATTGTTATTGTTGTTGTTATTTTTTAACTGGTTATTTGTTGAAAATGATTGCCACTGCCTGATTGGGTTTTTGGTTTATTTGGTTGGTTGACTGGTTAGTTGGTTATTTGGATTGTTGGTTTTTCGGTAAATCTATATCAATAAATTAAAATGTATATATTCCAATATTGCTCAATTATGGTGATACAATGGTATTTCTTCATCTTTGGCAAAAATATTTTGGCTAATTAAGATTTATTATCAAAAGTTCAACTTCTGAACTACTACTGCAGTATAGCAGCCAGATGTTTTGTCACAATATTGTGGCATACTTTTAGGCAAACTTAATTTCATATTAATTGCAATTTACTTGGCTTTTAATCAATGTATTTGATTTCTGTCTTCGAAATTATGCATATGGTTAGAATTGAACTGTTGTATTTGGACAACAATGAAATTGCAACTTTAATTAGAAATGAAAATTGTAGTCAGACTCAAGCTTGTCACTTTATTTCTCTCTCAGCAGAAGGTAGAGAGAAATATAATGCTAAAAGTGCAAAATCTCAGAAACTTGTGTGAAAATGTGGCAAACGTGACCCAAATCCATTTGTCTATTTTCCAAAAGAAACAAAAATTGTGTTTGTTTTTGGAAAATATCACAAATATCCATAATGGAGCATGTTCTTTAATTACTAATCTCAATATTTGGTTTAGTGCTTTGTGTCTACTCTGCATTTTTTGTTTTCGTTTTTGTTTTTAGTTTTTATTGGCCAACTTTCTCTAGAACTTTCACTTGATATTTTTTCGTTTTATACTATAGTTATTTTCATTGTCTAAATTGTGACTGAAATTCAATTTGATATAACATTTTGCAAAAAAACATACACCACATATAAATGCAAGTATGTGTATATTTATTTGCATTACATTGTTATTCCACTGAGATGTGGTAGATGTGGGGGGAGGCAATGAGGAGAGGGGTTGTCTCACAACAAGCTCAACAATTTGAAACCAAAATAAAACTGTGAGCTGGCGCACGCGAACACTCTGCATAATATTATTTTAACTTTTTCTGCAGTTTTTCTCTCGCTCTCGGATTTTTGCACTCTTTCCTCTTTCGGAATGCAAAAAAATATGGTACGAAAAAAAACAAGAAAACAGAGATATTTGTTATGCATATGTGTGTGTGTGTGTGTGTGAGTGTGAGTATGCTTGTGTGTGTTTGACATTTAACCAAAATGCTCGAGTGCTTGTGGTTGGTCGACCCAAAGTGCAAAATTATGTGACAGTGACAGGGCTACAACAGTCAGTGGACTCACTCAGTAAGAGGGGCGGATAGGGGGGCGGCAACGGAGGGCGGTCTGTTGCAGTCTGTTGGTATTTATACCAAGTGCCACTTGCCACTTTTAACAACCGAAGGCCGAAAACAAATTTCATTTTAATGAGCACAAACACACACGCAAACACAGACACACACACACAACAAGTCGCGCATAGTGCCAGCTTCTGTATCTGTCATTCGCCATTTGTCCATTATTTATACGGATAATTAATTTCACAATAATAATTCACACGGTTTTTAACTGACAATCATTTAACAACTTAAAATCAAAACTGACAAATCAAATCACATGAGATCTCTATATATGTATGCATTTGAACAGTTTACATAGATTAAAATCTCTAACTATTCAACCTCAACAAGGAATTGGAATAAAAATACTTTGATATCCGAAAATAAATGATTGCCGACAACTTGAGCGACTAAACGGTCTTCGAAATGATCAATAGTAACTCTCAATGGCAGATATTTCAAGTAGGCGAAACTGTGCCCCTTAATGTATGCAATAAGCAGTACAAGAATTTTGTTTTTGAAACTAATATCCTAATCTAAACGGTTCTCGAGGAGAAGAGTAAATACAAACAGTTTTTGAAATAAAAGACTTACTTAGACAAGATTAAAAATTAGTTAAAAAAGAACAATATTTATTTTTCCCGCCCATTGCATACTTTAAAGGGCATCGTACTTTCGCCGATGATAGCTTTTAAGCCCTAGATAGCTCTATAAATAAATTATCTTTTGTTACTTTATTAGCATTTTATCTAAAGATAATTATTTAAAATGAAAAAAATTAAATGCAATGAATATTCAATAAGATGACAAATGTTTTAAATAAACTAAAAAAACTTTTTAATGTTGTTGTAATGATTATTTAATTATATTATATAGCACCTGTACAGAATTGTAATCCTAATCAGTCCAAGCCAAGTTCTACCAGATGCAGGAGCTAATCAAATTCATGGGTAAACTTAAATTTCAGACCAAGTTATATTGCTTAGCTTCCATTACCTTAAACGTATTTGACTCAAATGGAGTCCATCTTATGTATGTCTTGCGAACTTTGAAATGCTTGAATTGGCATGCTAAATATTAGTGAAACAATAGGCATCAGATTATGGTTGAAGATTTACGAGTTTTGAGCCCTTTCATTGATTTGTAATTATGGCAGCCGAAATGCCAAATGGTTAGTCGGATGAATAGTTGGCCAAGAGAGAAGTGAACAGCGATTATGACCACAAATTCTGATGCACAAGATATATGTATGTATGTGTGCGTGCATGTGTGTGCAGCAGCAGAGAATACATGCTCAATAAACACGCCTTTTGGCCACAGCATGAAAACGGTTTGTGGCTTTTGGCTGACGGGGAAGATTGTATCATTGTTTAGCTCTGTTTATGTGTGTGTGTGTTTGCATCTGTATAGCTATGACATTTCGTTTTGGCTTAGAGGCGAACACGAACTCGAGGCGGCATTCTCTAATTGTGATATAAATACATTCTCGCATGTATATATTTTAATTATTTTAACAAAAACTTTGCCAACATCAGCAGAAGCAACAAAATATTTAATTAAAAAGTTTAAAGCCTACAGAGAGAAGGAAGGACTGACTGTAACAGCGCCAAAGAGGGAGAGAGAAAGCAAAATATGAAATAAATTGTGATACACTGAGTGTTAATTAAAAAGTTATACAAAAAACACACACACACATACATACTTACTTACATATGCATACAAACATACGCAAGAAGCAAAACGGAAAAGTTGAAAATAGCAAATGTGTCTGCAAAGAGATCTTTTGCTCTTCTGTCTCTGTCTGTGTTTAGCCTTGACATGTCCTTTTCTGTCCATCTTTCTTACATCTTCTTTCGTGTCACTGTCTCTCTGTCCCTATCTCTGGGTGGGCCAAGGCCATAATGTTGTTAATTGGCTCCATTAGTAATTGCTAATTGCATTTCAAAAACTTGACAATTATAAATTACTTTTTCTCACTCACTCCCGGCGCTTGTAAATGCACTTTTTGCCCCTTTACACTCTCCGATTCAAAAGATAAGTAAAAGGTGAAAGCAGTTGGAAGATTCATATGAACACTTTTTTCATACAATTTAAGCTAAAACTTTGCAAGTGTTAATTGTTGAATTTGAGTCGATTTTAGTGTTTCATTTAGTCAAATTGCAATTTAGAAAACAAAACTGATTATGCAAATTTATATTAGCATACACTTTGGGGCTTACGGAATAATCTAATAGCTGCTGCTGCTGCTGCTGCTGCTGATGCTATTTCTGTTTCTGTCTGTCGTGACAGTTTTAGTTAAATGGATTTTTAAAGTTCTCATTCCGCGGCATCCACCTCTTGCCCATTTTGATTGACTATGACGGATGGAATCGTTTATGTTTTTAAAATTTAGCTGCATCAAATTACAGTTTGCTTTCCACGTGAAATTAACAACTTTGTAGAAATTTCAATTTAAAATATGTAGTATTAAGCATATTTTGAACATTTAACTTGATTTTTATTCACATTAATGTATTTGAAATTGATTGATACAAATTTTAAATGTATTTCTAAATTGATTTTTAGTTGTACTTTGTTTATCTTTCCAGAAATTTGAAAAGTTTGATATATATTATCGATTTTTGTTTGCAATTTTTAAAAGAAATAAATTTGTTTTGAAAAGATTTTCGAGTAATTTCTTAGAAGAAATTTTTATAAATTTGTCTGGAAAAATTTATTAATAGATTTTAAAAAGAAAGTAACTGCGTATTAAGTTTATTTAGTTTTACTATTGAAGTTGTTTAAATCAATTTTCAATTAACTATTAAACAGGATTCTATCAAAGAGTTCTTCAAAAGCCTTAAAAAAATGTAGATGAGATCAAAAAATGACAAGGACTTCTATTTAAAGTAGCACAACAAAAAACTTTTAAAGTCTTTGGTCACAACTTAAGCCAAAGTTTATACCTAAAATCAATAAATATTTGACTTTATTCTAGAAAAAAAAAAGAATAAGAGTCTTAGCATAAAGGATTTGTTTTTCCTCAATTGACACCAATTTTTTATTTTTCTGCAATGTTTTGTAGCTCTTTTGAGTTTTCTTTTAAATCATTTTGCAATGAGCTTTTTGCCACTACATTTACAAAGTGAGAATAAGTGAGGCATAAAGTGCCAACATACAAAGGTGTATGTGTGTGTGTAAGTGAATATTTGTGTGTGTGAGAAAATCCTCTTTCACACTTTTACTTTAGCTTTAGTCACCTCTCTCTCTCTTGTCTAACTCATTGAGTTGCAATTTGGTAAAAAGGAAAACTATGAAATTCTTTTTCACATTCTCCTGGTTCTGGTCTCTGGTTCTTTTCTCTTTCTCTCGTTTCTTCTTTCTTGTGATTTATAAACTTCTTAATGAACAAAAGAATTATCGATTACTCTTTAGAGTAGAGCAAGGGTGGGCACGAAAATTTAACTTGGGAGCCAGAGCATCAGCAGCAGAGGCTGGGCAGAGAAAAAGGTCATTTTTTGGTCTCGACGCACACAAAAATTTGTGTGTCTCGAGTTTTATGACGGGTCATAAACGACCTTTTTTGGGTCGAGCGAGCGATCGTCGTCGAACTTTTAGGCAGAGGGACGGACAAGTCCCGAATTTTACGGGGAGGGGGAAAAAGGTCGCGATCTCGAGCTCGCAACTTGTGGGCAGAGAGACGGACAAGTCCCGAATTTTACGGGGAGGGGGAAAAGGGTCGAGATCTCGAGCTCGCAACTTGTGGGCAGAGGGACGGACAAGTCCCGAATTTTACGGGGAGGGGGAAAAAGGTCGCGATCTCGAGCTCGCAACTTGTGGGCAGAGGGACGGACAAGTCCCGAATTTTACGGGGAGGGGGAAAAAGGTCGCGATCTCGAGCTCGCAACTTGTAGGCAGAGAGACGGACAAGTCCCGAATTTTACGGGGAGGGGGAAAAAGGTCGCGATCTCGAGCTCGCAACTTGTGGGCAGAGAGACGGACAAGTCCCGAATTTTACGGGGAGGGGGAAAAGGGTCGAGATCTCGAGCTCGCAACTTGTGGGCAGAGGGAGTGAGGGACAAGTAAAAATAAGGGTTGTTTTTGATGAGTGCTCGAGATCGCGACCTTTTTCCCCCTCCCCGTAAAATTCGGGACTTGTCCGTCTCTCTGCCTACAAGTTGCGAGCTCGAGATCGCGACCCTTTTCCCCCTCCCCGTAAAATTCGGGACTTGTCCGTCCCTCTGCCTAAAAGTTCGACGACGATCGCTCGCTCGACCCAAAAAAGGTCGTTTATGACCCGTCATAAAACTCGAGACACACAAATTTTTGTGTGCGTCGAGACCAAAAAATGACCTTTTTCTCTGCCCAGCCTCTGCCGGTAAAGAGCCACGGGAGCCAAAAGAGCCACTACGTGCCCATCCTTGGAGTAGAGCATAACGGGGTAGTGGGGCTTTTTGTGGTGGGTGGCTATGTGTGTGTGTCTGAGTAGTGTGAGGTTTGTGTGTGGGGATGCGGCTGTCTGTGGCATGAAAAATGTTCTGCCGATTGGTTCTTCTTACCTTTGGCAGTACATTTTTTATTTTACTTTTTTTATTTGGTTTTTTTTTTTTTTTGGGTACTTACTTTGATATATGCAGGGCCATTAAAAGGTTGGCATCTCTCTGCCTTGCCTTGTTCCCCTTTCCCCTCTGGACCTTAATTCTATCTCACTGTGTGTGTGTGTGTGTGTGTGTGTGTGTGTTTGTGTCATAAAAGTTGACATTTTATTTATTTTTTTATACATTTTATATTGTTTTTTTTTTGTGTTTTGGTACTGCGAATTTTTGTAAAATTGCTGACCCCAAAAAATGACAATGGAGCCATTCTGTTCTCATTCTGTCTCGCATTTTTGATGTGCTTTTCATGAGGTTTTAACTGTACAGGATTTGTTTGTTTGTGGCTCATTTCATAAACCTCTTACAGCCACCGCAAATGTGTGGCATGTTCATAATTAAATGTTCAGAATTTTACACAACAGCCATAACACTGACAGAGCGAAAGAGATACAACGAGAGAACGTGTGTGTGAGAGAGAGAGAGAGAGAGAGATAGAAAGATTCTGCATAAGAGATAGCCAGTTGACTGGGGTCAACTATTTTTCAAGTAAATTTATGTTCTTGTATGTTGTGATTGCCGTCGCATTAAAACTTCACTTGCAACAACTTCAACTGCAGTGCTCACTGCCGTTTCTCGCTTTTCCGCTTGGGTCATCTATCACATTTATGTGCATTTTTGTGGCACTCAAGAGTTGGCAATTGACCCGCTTCTTCTTCTTTGGTGTCGTCGTTGTCGTTGTCGTCCACGTTTAGAGAGTTGAGTAAAGCTTTACACTTTCATTATGTTTTATTGCACCATATCAAAAATGGGTTTTATTTTTTGCGTGAAAAGCCACTTACAAGTGTGAAGTAGAGGGGTGAAAATTGTGGTAAAGAAAAGAAAATAAACACACACTCAATAACGGTTAGATGGATGGTGTGGGAGGGGGCCGAAGATGTCATCCTGATGCTGTTCCAGTTGCTCAGCTGTTGGTCAGCTTGAAAAGGCTTAGAGCGACTTTAGTCCATAGTGGACATGGGGCCCAAGCAAACATGGGACAAAGCAAAGCTTTGAAATCAAAGCCCCTAAAAGCAACGAAAGTGATTTTCCTTCTCTCTAACAAAAAACAAATGTTTGGCCAAAAGGATTTGTTAACTCACACACACACACACACAAGAGCACTTTAATTATAGTTAAATATTTCTTAAACTAAAATAGGTCGTTCAAATAAAATTTTTAAAGCATAACAGAGTAAGTTTAGGAAAATCTTGCTAAGTTTCTTTTGATATGAAAATCGATAAGATTTTGTGAATGTAAATGTGTTTTTCTTAACAGCACACTTTTTGTTAAATCAGTTTTTAATATTCATATTCAAAAAAGTTATATAATAAAAAAGGATTATTAGTAATTTAAAACAAGACGTTCTGTAAAACGTTTTCTCATTCAGAATCAGCTGTATATCAAAGGATAATTTGCGAAAATCTTAATCTATTCATAGAATTTCACTTAAATTTTAATTAAAATTTGTTACTTCAAAGTTATTATCACATATGAAAGATTTGCAGCAAAACGCTCGCTCTCGCTACATTTGCTGTAATTGAGAACAGCCTTTTAGATCAAGGGTGGGCACGAAAATTTAACTTGGGAGCCAGAGCATCAGCAGCAGAGGCTGGGCAGAGAAAAAGGTCATTTTTTGGTCTCGACGCACACAAAAATTTGTGTGTCTCGAGTTTTATGACGGGTCATAAACGACCTTTTTTGGGTCGAGCGAGCGATCGTCGTCGAACTTTTAGGCAGAGGGACGGACAAGTCCCGAATTTTACGGGGAGGGGGAAAAAGGTCGCGATCTCGAGCTCGCAACTTGTGGGCAGAGAGACGGACAAGTCCCGAATTTTACGGGGAGGGGGAAAAGGGTCGAGATCTCGAGCTCGCAACTTGTGGGCAGAGGGAGTGAGGGACAAGTAAAAATAAGGGTTGTTTTTGATGAGTGCTCGAGATCGCGACCTTTTTCCCCCTCCCCGTAAAATTCGGGACTTGTCCGTCTCTCTGCCTACAAGTTGCGAGCTCGAGATCGCGACCCTTTTCCCCCTCCCCGTAAAATTCGGGACTTGTCCGTCCCTCTGCCCACAAGTTGCGAGCTCGAGATCGCGACCTTTTTCCCCCTCCCCGTAAAATTCGGGACTTGTCCGTCCCTCTGCCCACAAGTTGCGAGCTCGAGATCGCGACCTTTTTCCCCCTCCCCGTAAAATTCGGGACTTGTCCGTCTCTCTGCCTACAAGTTGCGAGCTCGAGATCTCGACCCTTTTCCCCCTCCCCGTAAAATTCGGGACTTGTCCGTCTCTCTGCCCACAAGTTGCGAGCTCGAGATCGCGACCTTTTTCCCCCTCCCCGTAAAATTCGGGACTTGTCCGTCCCTCTGCCTAAAAGTTCGACGACGATCGCTCGCTCGACCCAAAAAAGGTCGTTTATGACCCGTCATAAAACTCGAGACACACAAATTTTTGTGTGCGTCGAGACCAAAAAATGACCTTTTTCTCTGCCCAGCCTCTGCCGGTAAAGAGCCACGGGAGCCAAAAGAGCCACTACGTGCCCATCCTTGTTTTAGATTACTAAATAGTTTTTTTTTTCTACTTTATTTTTGTGCTCAATTTGCATGAAAATGCTTATGGGGAAAAATTGATTTGTCTTGCCACATAAATCATGAATATTCTTGCAATTTTCTTACCATTCTTTCGCTTTGCTATCTACAACCACTGGGTGGGCGTGTCCCTAAGCATTAAAATTGATTTATATGAACGATGAAAAACTAGAAATTATTTTTAAACACTAAGTAAAAGTTGAATCGACTGTAGCATTGAACATTTTTGCTAAGCATGCACTTTAATTTGTCTCTACCATGTAAATTATACAAACTTTAGACCAATTTTCATTTTGTTTTTGCAATTTTCTCGGAACTTAACTTTTTGCTCCCGCACGAAAGTATGCAGCACTTTTTGTTCTCTGTGCTGTGTGCCTCTGCTTGATGATGGTCTTGTTGTTGTTGTTTTTGCTGTTGTCTTGGCCAACAATTTGTCATGTTATGGTATAAATTATTGTTGTCTCCTTTTATTGTTTGACTTCTGTCTGCCGCCTGAGACTACCATTGCCATTGCCACTGCGACGGCATAAAAACAAGAAGAAAAACCCAAAAAAAAAAAAAGGAAAAAAAATGTGCGGCACGTTGGCAAAGTCAGTCTGGGAGACCCTTAAGTAAAATGTTATTTAAGGTTTTTACTTTTGCGCTAGTCTTCTGTGTTTTGCTTTTGGCTTGTTTTTTTTTCTGGTCTTTCCTCCTTCGTGTTTTTTAGCATTTTTAATTATAAATGCCTAACGGGTTAGCGGGCTTCTGTGTGTGTGTTTCTGTCTTAAAGGTAAACTGCCGCTTTTAGGTATCCTTTTACCCCTGGTTTTAGATTCCTTTTTGTTGTTTTCTTTTTTTTCGTAAGTTCCCCAACAGTTTATTAGCCACGTCGTGCACATACTTTGCAACATTTTTCTTGCTATATTTTTGTTAAACCTTTTTCTAGGCTTCTTTTACCTTTTGATGTTGAAAAGCTTTGACAAGTGAAGTGACCTTTTTTTCTCCCCATTTTTCTTTTGCTAAGCCATGAGTATGCTCAAATACTTCAGTCTACTTTAGTAGTTACTATGTACCTACTATATAAGAAGTTCCAACTAAATTGGTAAAGCATTTTATAAGACTTTAGCTTTATATAATTTTATATCAGGGTAATGTCTGTCGTAAAGGAAAAAAATTTAAAATTATAATCAAATTTTGTTTTTGGTTGAGAGAGATTCTAAGGTTTAAATTTTTGCCAGACTACTCTGAGGGACACCTGAAGTTGACCCCAGCAGGCCAACCATCAACCCCCCAAACTGTGTGTCTTTTTTGTCTGTCACTCTCTTTACTCTCAGTAACTAGACTCCATGATAAAAACTTGACAAATCATGACCAAATTTATCCGATTGCCCCGTAAATAGTAGAGTGGAAAAGGTTTGACTGTCTGCAATTCTTTGATAATTTAAATATTTACCCATATATATATATTTAGTTTCAAAATTTAACCTGTTAGACAAAACGTGAGCTGAATTTAAATATGAGTTCATTGTCTTTCTTACTGATGAGACACAAAAGACTCCTGATGATACTTTTGCTTACTGCGCAAACTCAAAGAGAGTTTGGCAAAGTTAAAGTTCAAAAATAACTGCTGACATTTTTTCCATTTTCCCTCAGAGTAGTGGGAGAGTGTATCTTGTGAGAGGGTGTGTGTATGGATATGGGTGGTCGGTCTGACTTGTCAGGTAGATTTCTTTAGGAATGTTTGGGCATGAGGAATTTCATTTTATGTGGTGAGTTAGGAGGGGATGGAATCCTCTTAAAGTTTCAATTATGCCAAAATGAGATTAACTCAACATAAAATGTACATGCATAAGCTCATGTACATACAAAATTTGAACAATGGCAAATGAAATAAAGTTATTTGAATTCAATTTACCAAATTTTTTTTTGGTAAACAAAAAAATCTAATCGAATACAAATGTACAAAATGAGATTTGATTTGATCGTTAAAATAAGGAAAAGAAAAGCAGAATGCAATAAGCATGATGATGTAGGCAAAAGTGAAAAGTGATGTAGCTCTTTGTCATCATCTCTTGTGTCCCTCTTATCCTGCTAATGAAATCACTTTTTGCTAAACGACTCACAGAAGACATTTTCGTATATTCCATTGAGGCAGAATGTGTGTACACTAAGCAAGTACCTTTTGGTTCTAGTTAATTTGCAACTCACATTGATTGCAAAAAAGAGACTTAAAGGGAAGCCAGACAGGAGTAAGAGAGATAGAGAATGAGGGCGAAAGATGAGACCGGATGGGAGAGTCTAGAGAAAATCCTGCTAATGACTGCCTAAAATGTATTTTTCTACTTTATTTCCGTTTCCTTACCGTCTGCCCTCTATACCATTCCCTTCCCATTCCCCCGTGCTGTTTTTTTTTGGGTTTGCTGTATGCTCTTTCAGTTCAATTTACTGTTTGCTGACTAAAAGGGAAATGTTTAGCTTGAAGGGGAAATGACAAAAGTTGTGGGGACACAGAAATATCATTTATATTTTGTGATAGATTCAATTTTACTTTAATTGAAATGGAAGTGAGGTCTAAAAAGCATATTTAACTGACAACTATAATATATTTATGTTATGATTAAAAGCAATTTAAATAATGATATAATAGTATTTCAGCTAGTTTAGTCATTTAAACAAATAAATAGATTATTCCTTATTCCTTTAGTTAATTACAATAAGTAGCTATGTAATTTGTTCCTTCTTTGATTACTTATCTATTAATAAATTAAATTTCTACTAAATGAAATAATTCTTCCGCAGAATTTGTTTAACAAAATTCTAATATGGATTAAGGAAAAGCCTTGAACGATATGTAGAATTTTTATTTTAACACTTTTGACATTTATCAGTTTATTTTACTCAGTTGAGTTAGTTCAGTAATTTCACTTTCTATTTATATTTTTTTCACATAATAAAATTGAACAAATATTTTAAAAATCCTTGAGAAATGAATGCTTTGATAAAGAAATGGAGCTAAGAAAACTTTAAATTAAATTAAATTAATATATTAACCTCAGATGATAATAGGAAATAGTTTAACTTTATAATTGAAGTAATTTTGTGAAAAACTCTTTTTTATATTTGTTTAATTAGTATGAATTTCTATTACTTAAATATCTATTAAATCTCAACAATATGGCGAAAAATTAATCGAATGTCTAATATATATCTCTCACAATTCATTTGCCCTTTATATTAAGAATATCAAAAAGTTTTCGTTTACTTTCAGTCTTCAAATATTTTTGGCATTTGCCTCAGGCTCTTGCTGTTGCTCTTACTCGTTGGCAACTTTTGTTTTTACTTTTTCTGATTAGAGATTCTTCTCTTTTCAGTTTATTTTATTTTATTTTTTACTTTTTTTTTGTTTGTTGGTGTGCCAAAGTTTTGGTCATAAATTAAATTTTTGTTGTTGCCTCTTTTTTTCTGCTTTTGCGTTTTTAATTGTTTTTTGATGAGATGATGTTTAAACGATTTTTTTTTTATTTAGAATTCGTGACGAGGTTTGCTCTCAAAAAGCGCAGACCTGGCAGAAATTAATGAGAAATTATACGTAATACTAGCACGGCTAAGCCAGGCCAAGCTAAGGCACTTGAGACGAGGCGAATTGAGAAATGGGATGGCCAAAGGGCAGAGAGAGAGACCATTGAGGTGAGATGAGCAGTAGGTGAGCAATTGTATGTGGGTGGGTGGGAAGGTAGTAGGTGACTGAGAGCAGCAGGGATAACACTTACGAGTGCAAAACTTTTTACATAACTACAATTTGTGGGGCAAGCAACAAAATGCAGCAGTTGCCTTTGCCTTCCATCTCTTTCTGTCTTGCTCACATACTTTTTATCTCTGTCTTAGAGTAGCTCTCTGGTGTAGATGGGAGTTACTAACTTGATATTGGCAATGCTTTTAGATAGCTTTTTCTGGTGGTTAGTTTTCAAACAGTTATGTAAGTTTTTGTATTAAAAAACTTTCACCACTACAGGTAAATGATGTAAATTTTTAATTACTCACAAAAGTTGTTGTCCTTCTCAATGCCAGAAACACACAGCGAGAGAGAGAGAGCTAAAAAGAAACATCTAGGGAATGGGGAATTGTCAAAAGTTTTCATCATTCAGTTCAAGTGTCAAGAGTTCTCAGAAACAAAATGTCAACAATAAAGTCAATCATTGTATGCTTTAAGTCAACTCCGGATGCTAACTTTTTAGATTCCTGGAATACATTATCTTGGAGATTAAATAACAGTGAAGTGGTTTTCAATAGTTTACAATATTTAAACCTTAAATTTGTTAACTCTATAACTTTAAACTTTGCTTTGTTAATAACCTTTGCTATATTTTGGGAATATCCAAAACTCATATATTTTGAAGTGATTTTACTTTAAGAAACTCATTTCAAATGTTATCAAACCGATAAAATAAAACACATTTATCTTTACCATTTCGTTTGTCAATTATAATTTATTGAAATTTTCATCAACTTCATGTACACCATTGAGCATATTTTATCAAAGGGTATGGAAAGAAAGTTACAATAAAAAATTGTAAAGTTGTGCAAATTGGCCAAGGGAACCGGAAATGAGAATTTCATCATTTCTTTCCTTTTTTTTTTTGTGCTTGGTCCTTTCTCCCCAAACAAAAGGAAGTGGCAATTAGTTTTGAAAAGTGAAATAATTAATTCGTGGGCAACATTCAACTAAATAAAGTGAAGAACTTTATGCTCCATTTAACCAAAGCTTCATATACATACGCACAAAGTTGGTTGAAAAGCTTATAAATATAAGCATTCACGTACACGCACACACACACACACACACGCACATAAAGTATAGACTTCAAGCCTTTCATGGTCATACAATGGTTATATTTGTAATCGGCTTAGACCAGGGCCAAATTGCATTTAAGGTAAATTGAGTAGGAGATATGATTAAAATACCGTATATTTCATTTAATTACATTTTATTGGCAAGAAATCAAATTCAATTAGCAATTTACCCTCAAATATATGCTATGGAAAAGAAAAATTTGTTGTTAAACTTCTTATAAACTCAGTCAGCTCACTTTTTTTTTCTCACCGTAACTTTGTACTTGCATAATTGAAACAAATATTTGTGTGTGTGGAAGTGGTTATTATTGTTTTTTTTTTTATCTGTTATTATTCTTTTATTTTTAATTAAAAATCACACCCACACATGTACACACACAAGCACACACACACACACACTCTGTTTTATTATTGTTTTCGCAATTGTCCTCTGTATTTGCTTTGGGCATTTCAATCAGCGTCAAGCAAGAGCAACAAAAGGTTCTCGTTTAATTGTACTTGATTCGATACAGTTTCATTCGATCCAGTCTTATTTTTATTACTTACACACACATACACACAAACACACCACATATAAACATACACTCGCGTACATACATTCACCCAATAAGAACAACAATTGCGACAACATTTAAGTGATTTTTATTCTTTTATATATATATATACATACATACATACATACATCGATGTAGGACAATTTTTACAACGAAGGTCTTTTGCCTGCAACTCCTTTTTGCACAACGAACAATTATGGCTTGTAAGTGAAATTGATTGTGGAATTAAGGTGGATAAATTTCGCTCTTGCAATAAATATCAATGAACCGGAAATTACAGATACATATATGTATGTATGAATGAATGAATGTATATAATGAGGCAATTCAAGCGCCTATGAAATAAATATCAAAATTATTGCAAATGCCTCTCTTTAAGCAAAAGCTAGAATTATTATTCTTTTCTCTAATTATTTTATGCAAATTTAAACCCAAATCATATTTGTCTTTTATATTTGCAAAATAATATAATAAATTTTTTCATATGGCTCATACATTTATTTCTATAAAATAATTTCTTGATGCTGCTGCTAATATGTATGTGTATGTGAGGTATATCTAACCACAACTCATAGAGGAATTATATGAGTTTTGGCTTTGAGCACAATTTAGTTAACATTGAGGTAAAATCTTTTCTCATATTTTCACACAAACGCACACACACACACACACAGACACATAGAAATTGCTAAATGTTTTACAGCATGGCTAAGCAAAAATTGTCAGCAAAAATGAAAAACAAAAACACAAAAATAAAATAACAATTTTTGGAAAACAAGCCAGTAAACGACAAAAACAACAACAAAAACCTGCATAATTTCACTAGCTCTTTCATCTAGACCGCAGAAAAACTAGGAAAAATAAAATGAAATAAAAAGTAGAGGGCAGAGACAAATATTTACATTGAGACATGGTAAATTTGGTATACCCTTTTGGTAATATATACTTATATGAGATTTTACTTGTTCTTAGTAATTAACTTGACAATAGAGCTTAAGATCAAGCAAAAAATTTAATTGTTTAAAAACAATTTACTACATGTGAGAGTACGTTAAATGTTTTATGTCAAAAAAACGAAACTAAATGCGATAAAGGCGCGTCAACAAAGATCAGTGTTGGAAAACCATTAATCACTTGTTGTTCTCAAAATGTTCTCAGTAAAATTACTGTACTTAACTGTACTTTTCTAGATTTTTAAAGATATTTATTAAAATTTGCCATTTCCAGCACTAATTTTTAATTTTACAACACTTTATTCAGCGGTAAACAACTATATTTAGCTATAAATCAATATTTGCCGGCTAAAAAATAGTTATTTGATGTTCAAGTGAAATTTAATTATTAGAACTATAGCTTACTTGTTTATAATCCAAGAAATTATTAATGAATCAAGAAATCATTACTTAAAACAAGAACAAGGTAATTAGCAAGTCTAACCCAAAGTAGTACTTACTGAAAGTAAGATTCCTTTTCTAAAAGTCGACCCTACCGCAATATATACTTTGTATAATAGGTTTGACTTCTTCATTTTTCCAGCTCACATTTCATATATCCTTTTATTTTAAGGGTATTTATAAAAATTTTATGTTTGTGTGTGCGTCGGACAGCTCACTAACTACAAAAAGTTTTATGGGGTGGAGAGGGTCAGTTTATATGTGTATGAAGTTTACGTGTTGTGTTCGTGTGTGTGTGTGTATGTGGGTGTGTGTTGGCATTTTATTACAAAAGTTTACATGACTCTTTTCTGGTCTTGATATTTTTTGTGGCTAAAGCTGCTTTTGTCATTTTCTTTTAATTCTTTCAAGAGAGAGAGAGGGAGATATAGTTGACTAAAAATCAAGTCAAGGTTGTCCAATTTGATTATCCTCGACTTAATATAGATTCAATTAGCCTTCTATACAAGAATTTCTTGCAAATGCATTGTGGCTTTGGCAATTGTCAGTGGAAAGTTTTGGCCACATAAAAACTCTGATCAAAACCACGTAGAACAAGCAAAATGCATTAGACTTAGAGTGTGAGAAAATGAGAGAATGAATAAGAGAGATAGAGGTGAGACAAGATTGAGGGGCGAACTAAGTGAAAAACTATATCAACTAAAATTGAGTTAAAGCGTAAAAGTTTTGCCACTTGCCCTACCCAATACACTCTATTGGCTTGCCTCACTTTCTCACTTTATTGCGGCTTAAGTTGACCAACCACAAGTAATGGCGTCACGCTGTCCAATGTAATTAAGCACACACAACACACATTGCATGCACAACGTACACACACTCACAAGCACACACAACACACACACATATGAGGCCAAAAGCAACCTTCATTATTAGCCATATAAAACCATATTTAATATGCGTTGTCCGACACCCAATTTCCATGGCAAACAAGCCAACTGGCAAATGAATGAAGAAGGGTGGACCCATAAAATGTTGTTCATTCGATTCCAGATAAAGATGGTCACGGCCGTCCATTCGTTCAGGCGTCCAATCGTCCGACCACCGCTCATTTATTTGACTTACGCAAATGTGTTTGTCTCTGTCTCGCTCTTCCCCTTTGGACGTTGTATGCGTATGTGTGCGTTTATGTGTAAAGTCAAATAAATGGCAACTCATAAGGTCGCTTCTCGTTATGACCCATAACATATTTTTTAATGAAATCCTCAATACTCTTCACATTCTCTTTTGAGTTCTTGCCAGGCCATTTTGCAATTTTCTTTGCCCGTTCTTTGTGTATGATAGGCTCTGCAAAGTATGCTATACTATTAAGATAAAAATTAAACTATCTCCTCGAGGATCTTTACATGCCCAGAAAAGTATGCTTTACTTTTATAGTGTCAACCATTAAACCTCAAAATAGCCCATATGTTGAAAAACAACAAAGCGAAATAAAGTGAAATTATTCAACTTGTATATTCTTAGTGTACGATGATCTCATTTTTCGATATTTATCGATAATTTGAGTAAGCAAAAGATAGACATATATATTGGGAAATAAATATTAGTTAATTTGTATTGGAAACTAATTATATGTAAATCTGTTTGTATATTGGAATCTAAGGTAAAAGAAACCTATTTCATATTTGTTCTCTCGATAATAAGCTTGATATATCATATTTGTTGAATCGATTATTTCAGTTGCACACTTCAAAAGTGCCTAGAATGTAACACAAATATCTATATAAGCATTTCCTTTTGTTGCCTTTGGCTTAGTTTGCCTGGTCATTAGATAAAAATCGACATTTCATGTCATAACCTTTAATACCCTGTGTTCCACAAAGGCAAAGGCTATTTGACTTCCATAAATGCAACATTCGCCAGAGAGGCTAAGGAAAGCAATTAGGGTCAATCAGATATAAATGATTTCTTTCTCAATGTTGCAAATTTTTGTGGTTTCATTTACAGGGTAGTTCAAAATAGTAGCCCAATCAAGTGAATGTTCTGATTTTGGTATTGCGGTGTCCAACAGCAGCATCAGCATTAATGAGACCTTTTTGAATGTTAATTTTTCGTAGGGAGCAGACTTTTGCTTTTTGGGGGGCAATAATTACATCAATTTGTATTTTGTATGTGTGTATGTACGGCAATGCACATTTTATAATTGGCTGTGGATGATATTGGTCAGCTATAAATAGTATGGACAGATTGTCTGTACAGAATGAATCCTTTTGGCCTGGTTTTCGGGTTTGGTTTCCCTTTAATTTGCTATGTGGTCTGACAAAATTGTGGTCTGATTAATGATATATGTATTACTAACCGACACAAATATAAGTAACAAATTTTTATGGTTTTTTGTGTATGTTCTTGTTGTTGTTGTTGTAACGAGGTGATTGATGTCAGCCATTCGCCCGCTAAATGTCAAACTAAATCTACTCAACGATTTTTGGTTAGCAACTTCCTTGAACAGGAAATGCTGTTGTGAAAGAGGCAAAGGCAACGGCAACGATAACGGCAACGGCGACAGCAACATCAGCGACTCCATGACGACAATGCCACGTTCGAAAACATTTT
The DNA here is from genome assembly GCF_018902025.1 of Drosophila willistoni. NCBI lineage: Eukaryota > Metazoa > Arthropoda > Insecta > Diptera > Drosophilidae > Drosophila > Drosophila willistoni. Next base: position 2,588,101 of record NW_025814046.1, read on the forward strand.
GCGGTGATTTTTAGCTCGTTTATATTTATCGGTAAAGTACAAGGCAACGACAGCCAAAATGACACAAAAAAGAAAAAAAATGAACAAAAAAAGGAAATAAAAGAGAGTAAAGGAAAGAAAACTTATACAATACTTGGTTGCAGCAACGAAGAAGCAGAAGAAGAAGAACCGGCAACAAGAGGAATGCTGCTGCCACACAACAAAATGTACGTGAAGGCTGCCTGCTAAATGTCAAATATTTTGTCAATCCCCACACACACACACACACACAACCACACAGAGAGAGAGAAATATAGAAGGACATGCAGTAAGAGAGAGAAATAAGAAGATGAAGCAGATAGCGAAAAGTTGGCAAGCAATCGCCGCATCCTTGTTTGACAGTTCATCTCAACAGCAGTTGGAAAATGCAAATAATAAGACACAAAATAAGTGTAAATATGGCAAGTTTTATATATATACATAATATAGTATATGCTTCTCGCATATGGAATGAGTAACAAATATTCGCATGAATCAAAATATATAAATTTATGCAAGGGAATATATATTCTCTAGTTTTACCAAACATTATGGAAATATGCGAACATTACTAAGAAGAATTGCATCTATTGTCATTCCATGTAAGAGCTAAAAAATAAAATATATTCTTGAAAAAGCTTCAAGAACAAAGTTTTACTCTATAACACAAGCTGAAAATGAACACAACAAATCGTTTACAAAAAATATTTTAGTTTAGAAAATATAAATAGTTTAGTTTTAGTAAAGAATTGCATTCTTCTAACAAAGGACAAACAAGGTTTTTGTTACAGTGAGTCCTTAAAAAATGTTTGCTTGCTTATTTTCATTTTTCTGCAATGTCCCTAAACTTACCAATTAATGTGTTGAGGTTTTTCAAGATGATATTAGTATTTATCAACTGAATTTTAAATTCAATTGAATACTTAACATAATAAACGATACACGTAACCACTTTATATTTAACTCATCAACAAAGTCAAATTTTCAAATATTAATTGCTGCAAAATTTATGAAATATAATTTTTAATAACAAATGACAAATTGTTTAGTTTAAACATAAACCACAAAGAAGTTTGAAAAAGGTTCGATTGAAGCGTTGCAAATGAATTGAATTACTATCTATAACTTATCCAATTTTGTATTAAGTAATTCAAATTAAGAAACAAATATTTATGTTTCTTGGGGAAAAATTCATATTGTATTACTTTTTAGCATTAATTTGAAAGATAGTTCCATGAAATTTCCATGTTATCAATTAATGGAAAATGAGAATGAAAGTTTCCATGTTATCGATTAATCTGTCCTTAGAATTGAAATATATAAACCAACGCATTGACTGTAGATCTACGTAACAGGAAGCAAAAAAGAGACTATTAGCAAGGCAATCAGTTGAGGGACAAAGTTACAAATAACATGATCGAAAAAGTATATATATAATTTCTATACGTAATCGTAAATGCTTTTCGTTTTGCTTTAATGCCAGATTATCAAAAGGAGATCAAATATTTCCTCTAAAATTGATTGACTCTGAATAAAACATAAGTAGAATAAATTTACTCATAGTAGTTAGTTGCTTTGGTTCAAAACTAAACAGTTCAAAATTTCGCATGAAACAGTCAATAGATTGATATAAATAAAAAAAATTTAAAGAAATATTTTTTAAAATAAGAAGGGGTTTTAACCTTTTTTTTATTTTTAAAAAACTTATAATTATTTTGTTGTTTTTTGTATTTTTTTAAAATGATATTAATGATTATTTTGTTGTTGTTTCTTTTTTTTTTGCAAACTGTTTTTGGCAACATATTTGCCATATACAAATCGTTTGTTATAAATTAAACATTTTTTCTGTTTCTCCGCTTTCTTCCCTCTTTTTTCCGTGTGGCCATTTGTTGGCAGTTGCCTTTCGCCAGGGTGACAAGATAAGAGAACCGAGTTTGTTTGTCTCTGTGTGTGTGTGTATATAGTGTAGAGCATGGCACGTGAAGTCAATTTTACGTGTCATGGGGACATAAATTACAATTTGAGTGGGCCAACAGGAGCAACAACAACAACAACAACAACACAAACAACACGATGCCAACAGGAGTGCAAAGAGAAGCCAGTTGTAGGTGTGTGGGTGGGGGGAGGGAGAGCAGAGTCTGGCGGCATAAATACCAGCTGACGCATTATAAACTGCACTTGTAAAAAATAAATGAAAAAATGAAAATATACTAAACGAGATGAAAGAGAAAACTATTCAAAATTCTGGGCACAAGTGTGTCGCACACACTTAGACACACATTAAATATGTACGTGTTAATGTCGATGCGTGTGTGTGTGTGTGTCTGTGTGTTAGAAATTCATTACACCATTTTAACTAATCAGCACATCAACAATTAGACACATTTAACATGATTTACATACATATATAAAGGAGTATTATAAATCTAGTTTTTAAGTTTACATATATAATTCGAAATCTAAAACTAACTTTATCTTTTCTCTCTTTTGTTCCCTTTCGTTACAGGTATGAATCGCCCCACTCTCTCTTTCTCAAATATATCTGTCGGCGTGTGTGTTTGCAGCTTAAAAACTTTTGTTATCAACAAATGTGTAAATCTACCTCCTACTACTACAAAAAAAGTTATCTATCTGCGAGGATATTACACTCCGTTTGTGTGGGTGTATGTGTGTGTGTGTAAGAGAGAGCTAGTGGCCCTGTCTAACTTTTTAGTTCAAATATTTATGATAGTTAAGAAATCGTTTTACGACTGGCTGTCTTTCTATCTCTCTCTCTCGCTCTCTAAAAGGTTTGTTAATTAAGCGAAATCTAAAGTTGAAAATAGATAAAAATACAAAACTTTACAGCTTAAATTTTAATTTCAAGTGTTTCAAATTTAACTAGATTTTTCTTTTAACGTAAAAGTCACGCCTACTTAACATTAGATCCTGTTCTACCCTTGAGTCAGTCCTTCCAGTTATCTAACCCAAAAGGATAAGGTGGTGCCCAACAAAAAAAAAAGAAAGCAGTTTGGCAGGCAAAAATTACCAGTTATTATTTTTCCAAGTGAAAACTTTTCACTCTCATCGCTTGGGTGGTTTAGGTTTGGGTTTTAGGTTTTACGTTTTTAGGCTTGCTAGAATCAGGTAAGCATTTTGGTTTGAGGATTTGGTTTTCGGGTTGCTCTTTGGGGGCAACTTTCTAATCAGTATGTGCTTGGTGGCGCTTTTAGCTCAGCTCTCTTGTGGTACTTATCGATTAGCCATCATCAGAGGTGAAAATGCTACTTTCAATGCCGCAGCAGACTGAACAACATTTTCAATATGCTGCTCACACAATATTCAGGCTTTTCTTGCTCCTTTGTGTCGTGGTGTCTTGCCCATGTGTGCGTGGGTGAGTCTCTGTGTGTGTATGTGTGTATGTTGGGGAAAACTTTGTCAATCGACTATGCCATAAAACTTTATCTAAATGTTTAAACCAAGCAAGGTAAAAAGACACTAAAGAAGGCAAAAGACTTTCATTTTAGCAGTTAAGCAACAAAAGTAACTTGACTTCAATTGAAATTTAATTTGCTCTTTAGGCAGAAAATTACAACTTTTTACCATAAATTATCAAGGAATTATATAAAATATACAACCATTTGTCATAATTTTCCATTGTTTGGTTTTGAACGACCAGGTTTATTGGTGTATTAAAACATAAAGACTCTTAGTGGCTACTTGAGAATTATTACTGAAATATTAACTTTAAAATATTTTTAATTATTTACGGTAAATTAGTTTGAATTTAAGAGTTCGCTTAATTAATGGACGAATAGTTGAAATTCTTTGAGAAAGGAAAAGTAGCTCTACGAATGTATTTATGTAATTTGGGGACAATTTGCCCTCTAAATTATGCTATAGGCATTTAAAGAATACATTTTTTGAGTTTTTAATAACTTTTGGAATTTTCTCTAGACGTTCAATAAATGTTTCCATTGAAAAAAATGCTTTATTTGTAAGGGACATGCTAAATTAATGCATGAGCTGTCTATTGCATACTTTGGGGGGCGAATTTACCACAATCCTAAAATTCCATAACATTAAATTCGAAAGTAAAGTTTTACCTTAATTTTCAATTAACTTTTCCCTCATTGCACATTTAAGGAGAAACCACACAAAAAAGGATTTACGCGATTTATTGCTGTAATAGAAATCGCAGTAACTGCTTTAGACCTGGCCACTTAATCCCATCATTAAATGATAATATTTTAATTACTATCTTAATCCTATTATCTATAGATCGAGTAAAGTGCTCAATGCAACATTGCAAGTGTTTATATCAAGTCATGCATTCAACTCTTAGTCCTTTGTCTTTTGTGTTCGGTTATCGTTATGTAACGATTATAAAATGTTTCAATCTAATCCTTTGCCTTTGCCACAAATGCTTTCGGTTATATAACAAACCGGCGATGTCCCCACTTTGTTGTTGTTGCTGTTTTTGTTGTTGCCTCTTTTCATGCCTAATTAATCAGTGTAAAGAAGAAAATGAAGAACTCACCAATTTGTCAAAATAAGGGAAATTTCTTTAGGAAGGAAAAACTTGCGCTGTCTATTTTGGGAGAAAAGGCGCTGTCGCTGTTTATTTTGTTGTTAAATGCCTTTTTCCTTCTTGTCTCTCGCCACCTTCTCTTCCTCCCTCTCTCTGCTTCGTTCGCTCTCTTCACAGTCATTTACCACACCATTTTAATTATAAATTCCAGCCAAAATGTTGCACACACTCCAATAAGCATTTTGGGCAACACAGCAAAAAAAAAAAAATGGTAGAAAAGTTGAGCTAAAGAGGTCCCTAACAACAATAAACAAAACAAAGCAAAAACAACAATAATAACAGCAACGCCAGCAACAAAAAATGGAAAATGAAAAACGAATATTAAAAATATGCACCCAAAGTTTTTGTCATAAATTTGTTGTAAACTTTTTTAGCTATATAGTTGCTGCAGCAGTCGCCGAAAAAACTTTTATCCAAACGACAACTTTAATTAAAGAAAGAAAATTTTCATGTTTCATTTTTGGAAATTTTATGCCCTTTTAAATTTTTGTCCCTTTTCCTTATTTCAATATAAAGTCAATTCAGTTTCAGTAGCAAATAACTTAACTGAAGAAAACGAAAATTGAGAAAAAGTAAATTTATTATCAAATTATGGAAAGAGGTAAAAGAAACCAAACATGAGATGAAACCATAAAATTATGAACCCAACTACAAATTTTGTCTAATAGAATCTCACAGTTTTCAATTTAATTTCAGACTTTCATTACTCATTTCATTTTGAGCATTCAGCCTCAAATTTTCTTTTTCTCCAACTTATTGGAACATACGACGAAGAAGAAACACACAAAAACGAAAAAAAAAGGAAGATAAACCCAATAAAATTGTTAAACAAACGACAACTGCAAATGGAATTTTAATTCAATTTGAATATGCGCTGAATGGGCGGAAGTGCGAGGCGCATTTGGGAGTGGCAGCAGCACTGCGGGTCCTGAGACAGAATGACAGTCCAGGAACAACTCTATTAACATCCTGCCGAGTCTGTGTCTATCCATCTGTCTGTCTGTCTGTCTGTGTGTCTTTTCTCTATCTCATTCTTGCTTGTTGATTGTTTTACTTTCATGTAGCATTTTGCTTTTATTCGCTCTGAAGGTAATTTCATTAAGGCCAAGCTTAAAAGAGAAAATGTCTTTTTAATGAAGGACTAGGCCATTGTAATTTATTTAAGTTATTTTTTTCTTCTTTTTTTTTGTCATTGATTAATAACTATTTGTCCATGAAGGCTTTATTTTATAGAGCCAACCAACCACCACCTGTTGCAATTGTTATCGTTGCTTCCTGCCTCTTGGGGGCAATTGTGTTGCAGTTGGGTTTTTGAGGTGCAAAACTCTTAGGCACTTGTCACACACACACACACACACAGAGTTAGATGCAAAGCCTAGAGGGAGCTACTGTCAATTGTCTATGTGTCTAGTTGAGAACTTAAACTCATTAGCTGCTGCCGCTAGGTTGATTATGCACAGCAGCAGCAGCAACAACAACAGAAACGGAGGCACCAACTGCAGTTGAGTTCAGGTCAGGTGAAACTGGCTGCTTTAGGTTGGTTACTTTATGAATTTTTCATAATGACTGCTACTGCTACTGCTGGTTAGTCTCCAGTATACCCTAGAGTCATAGCGGTGACGTCGAGTCACCGACAACTACCTACTATGACGATGACGATGACGACGACAACGACAACGACGAAGAAGTCAAGTGGCCTACAAATTTGGGTCAACTGCTGTGGAATTTTTCTGCTGTGCATTGCAGCACAAAATTGCCTTGTTTCTCTTTTTCTGGTTTGTGTTGTTGTTTATGTTGTTGTTGTTGTTGCACATGCATAAACCAAGTCAAAAGGTGCGTTAAAAGAAAATCGTTTTAGTTTCAAGTGAGAGAGCAAAAAATAAAAACACACCAACACATACATACATACATACATACATACACACAGACACACTCCAAAAACAGCAGCATACAAATTGCTTGCCTGCTTTTTCTGACAACCTAAAATAAGAGAAAAGAAAAAAACAAAGAAGGAATTTAAAAACTGTAGCATGCTTTTCAGCATACTGGCTAAAGTTTACTAATAGACAAACTAAAATTGCTTTGATATATACACTTTTTTCCAATTTCAGTTGCTAATTGAAGTTATAAGTTTTATATATTCTATGCAAAAGAGTTTATGAAATGTTCGCAAGCTTTTTGAAATGACAAAGGAGTAAATATATATGCATATATAGATCTGCTAAATATATGGAATTCTGTAAATGTTTATTAAGTCTTTTGTGTTGGCAATTTATTCGTATAGTCATGTTTTATGCCATATTTAAATTAGTCTTAACCTAACAAAGACACCTAAAATGTGATTTAAAATATGCCAAAAGATAATGCCTAAGAGAAACAGTTGATTTTTTATTGGATTTTAATTTAAACAAGCATAAAACAATATCATAAACTGTCCTCTATGACTATTTTGCTTATTTTTCTTTCTCTTTTGATTGAAATATTGAGGTATTTAATACCAGATTGTGTAGAATCAGCTGTAGTTTTCCCATTCATTTTAATTCAGAGTTAAGATTTTCCATTCTCCATTCAAATAAGTAGTCAGAAGTGTTTAATTTAAAGTTAGTAATTTGCAAAACTATTTAAAATGTCTTGGAAAAAGTCGAAAAGTGCAACAGCTTTTAAATCCAAAACCCATTTTCCCACTATTTGTCCTTGAAAAATATTGTTCTTTGTGGCCTTACTCAAAGTTTGCACTTAAACGGAAACGTTGGGCATCTCCTAGTCTAAATGGCATATAAAACAATAATTATTTGGAGTAATAGAACTTTATGTGAAGTTTCCTCATACTAATACTGCACGTTAGCTTGTTGCCTGCCATGGCCATTAAAAGACTGAGAATATAATTTTAAAAAGAATTTTCATCATAAACAAACCCAAATAAGAGCAACTATGCTCGTGCGGAAAGCCAAAGTCTTAAAATCACAGAACATAACTAAGTTATATTGCAGGAGCTTGGCTAAATGTATGAAAAATTTGTGCAAATGATGGCAATATTTTTTCAAAACCAAAAAAAAAAAATAAAAAACGGAAAAAACTTATCAAGATTTGTGCCAACAACCTGCTTGGCATTTCTGTGCATGTACACCTGACTACATGTGGTATGGTGTGGTATGTGGTGCGGTGTGGCAGTGAGTTCATCGTGTGTGTGCTGCATGCAACGTTTGGTCTTTATCGTGCAGCATTTTATGTGTAAGTAGGCACATTTAAATATGTGTACACGAAACTTGCAAAGTTGGCGCAAATTAAATGTTGAAATTATAATAGAAGCGAAATGTAACAAGTTTGCAATTTCTTCTTTAATTAGATTTCAAATGGTTTGTACCATTTGTTTGCTGAACCTTAATCCCAGACGACCTGGGTGCGGCTCCATGTCAAAAATAACCTGTAGAGAGAGCCGTTTTCTCTTCGTTTTTTTCCTGTTAGAGCTTCAGGCTTCCAATTCAAATGAAAAGTTGTGCTTCGTTGCCATTTCAATAAGTAAACATTGGCAAAATCGCAGGACAAATAAGCACGGCAAACATGTATATACACCACCCTCGTGTATATATGTATATACATATATCCGGCAAATCAAATGTAAACAGAGAGGCAGCAACAAAATACAACAACAAGAACGACAACTACAACTACAAAGATTGTGTGACATTTCTAATGGGGCAGGCATAGAGTTTGCCTGCCTGCCTGGCTGTCAGGCTATGCCTGCCGATCCTGTTGCTCCTTCTGGCATTTTTTCCCTTTTTTTTTTGTGTCCTCTGTGTTGCCAACATAAGAAAAATTCGTATTTTATTTTTGCATATATTTGTAACAGTTGAGAGAAGAAAAAGAAATGTTGCCACACACACACACACACACACACACACACACACACACACACACACACACACACACACACACACACACACACACACACACACACACACACACACACACACACACACATATATCTACCAAATCCCCTCTCATGCCATGTGTGTGCCGACATTTTGTATCTTTTCCATTTCAATATGTGTTTGTATATGTGACAACATGGACTCCTACTAACTCCAATGCCAACTACTTCACATTAAGTGAAATGAATGCTACTCCTGCCAGGAAATGCAAGTCAAATGCAAACAGCAACAATGAAAACTGCATATCATTTGTACTACCCCACTTCACTCCATTTCTCAGATGTGTTGATTGTTTGCCACAATTTGTTTGCAAGCTGCAAAGAAGACAAAAAAAAAACAAAAAAAAAACGTAATAATAAACAATATTATCCATACGCCTCCTTGCCCTGCATTATTTCCATGTCAATTAGTTGCAATTTTTCATCTGATGACACTGAGACAAATCATCTATGTTGACACAATTTAAATTGGTGCTTTCTAGCATTTATTCCCCGTAGAATCATTTTAGTAAACATAGTTCTTCAAAGCTATTAACTAGGTTTAATCATTTTCTTCGTTATAGTCTGTTCCTGGTTTAATTTTCTTTACTTTTGAGTAGGCTAGTAGAATTATTGATTGGCAAAACAGATATATCTTTTACTGGTGAAGCAAATTTGTCTAAGATTTATCTGAGATCTCTCTTATAAGAATATAACTGAAATGGCTATGGTTGATTTGACATTTGTAATGGTTTTCTTACATCATAAAGGGCTTAAAATGTTAAGCTTGGTATTCCATAAAAACTAGATTTATGTATATGTATGTATGTATATAGGACCTTTACCACAAAATCCATGGCTTAACCTTATCTTAGCTAGCGTTACCTAACTGCATTATATAAGATTTTACTGATCGTCATAGTAGAAACATTATTAGAATCGTCTTTATAATATTAGCAGTCTGGCTGGCACACTCTACGTATACGTTATTTTTATTTAACAAGCCTTTTGTCTATGTTAGTGTGAAAGACTTTGGAACCTCTTTTGAAAATTGTTATAAGTAGTTGTTATTAATACAATTACTTGTTAATATTTCCATACCAATTCGAACTCTTTCTGATGTAAATAAAGATGGCTTCCTTTGTTAGTTGTTTCTCTGCAAATAGTTTTTTTTATATCTAAATGAAACCATACGTTTGTCATTGTGCAGCGTTCATATAAAATTTAAGGTGTGTGATTCTTCAACTCAAACTTTTAAACATATGTCTTTAATAAAGTGCAATAAACTTTGAACTGAAAGTTCTGCCTAAAGTTTGTAGGTTTCTTTGGAAACTGTTGACTATACTAGTTTGTTTTTAAAGCATTTAAAAAATATATCAATTTCTTGGCAAATTCAAATTACAACTTTTATTTGTAGAATTTCAAACAAATTCCCTAGTTTTTCCTCTCTCTAACAGTGTGCCTTTGTGCATGTGTGTGTGTTTGTGTGTAAAAGCAATTTCTAAAGTTGACTTGCTGCATATAAGAAGCTTTTCTCAGCCATATTGAAGGCTCTGGGGGGAGTGAAAGGTGAGTAGGCAAACAATGAACACAAAATGCAAACAACTTAAGGCAGGTGTCAGCTGGCTTTTCCAGCTGTTGTTTTTCCACTTTTCACTTGTCTTTCTTCCGAGTGAATGTGCGAGTGCGTATGTGTGTGTTGACAACATTGTTGACGTCGTCTTTACGAAATAACATAGCATACTTTTCCGAGTTCCCAGACTCACACATTGCGGCAGGTTTCTGCTTTGACTGGGGCTCTCGTCTCGTCTCTAGTGTCCGATTACCTGCAGAAATTTTCGCTCTCTGCATATGGAAAATATATTCCAGTCAGCTGCCGCCTTCCCCCCTCATGCCGCCACCTACCACTACCACCACCAAGCGCTCAGGTTGCATGCAATCAATTTCATTCATTGCAACATGCAACATGCAATTATATGCATATGCCAGAGCAGGTAAACCCATGCCCGTACGCATCCTATGGGTTCTGGATTCTACCTCTTTGTGTGTTGAGAAATATTTTCCTCTCATACATTTTTCCTCTCATATGCATGTGTACACTTTTTGTTTCCCTCAGAAAAATTGCGAGAGAAAAAAAGAAAATGTTCATATGGATATTTTGCATTTTTGTTAACTCTTTGTGTGAAGCGAAAAATTATTCATAAAGCAGTAGACGGTCGTTTCAATGTCTGTCTTAGCCAAAAGGATAGTTTGATCATCGTCATCAACATCAATAGCAAATAGCACGGAGAAAGAGAGTGGCAGCAGCAATTTCATCACTCAATGCCAGCAATCGATCAATATTCAATTACTAGCACTTAGAGCGAACCCCCCTAAAACAGCCCTCATCACTAAGCTGTTGCAATGGTAAATCGCATCTCTGACTTTACCGACTTCTTCACTTGTTCACTCTCTCTCTCTGTCTCTTTCTCTATCCCACCCTCTTTCATTGCTGTTTGATTACACGTGTAATTCAATGCCCCTTTGTGCCACTGGCATTTGGTACAATTTACGCTTGTTCGTTTGTCTCTCTCGTCTTTTTTTCCCTCCGTTTTGTTCCCTCAGTGAGCTCAGTGTTTGGTTAAAGCCGTTAATTGAATTTCCATTTAGCTAGTTTATGAGGCAACATTTTTAAAAATGAAATTTTCGCAAAGCTGTTCAGACAACTGAGAAGAAAAATGAAAGCGAATAACTTTTATAAGTAGCTTTGGCAGACAAAATGAGTTGTGTTCGATGGGGGACGATGCTTGGCGGAATTCGCTGTTAATATCCAAAGCTGACAACCAATGCGATCAAAGAAATTGAAAGTTTCTTATAAAGAAATTGCTAATGGGACACAGTAATGTGCCATTAAAATTTAATTACCAAACAAAAAAAAAAATAAAGCACATAAAAATCAAGAACTCGAAAAAGATTTAAAAGAAAAATTCCTTCAAATACAAATTGGTATTCCTTAATTATATTTTCAATATTTCAAAAGTTTAACTTTATGATTCAGATCATAATTAGATAAATTTTCAATGGTCGGTTTGGTAGATTTATTTGTTATTTATTGTAATTTTTCAGTTTCGTTTTTCATTCCATTATTATTCTGCCTTTGTAAGGGAAATTTTTTAATAATTCTGAATTAAGAAAGAAAGACGACAATTTTAACTATTTGACCAAAAAAAAAAAATAAATGAATGATGTTATTGCTAATATGAATATGCTCATATGAATTCATTCTTTAAAATCCATGGATATATTTATATGATACTACAATAAACTCGCAAAAAATTTATAATAAACCACAGAATTTTCTTCTAATAGAAGAAGGACTTTACTAACTTTTAGGTAATTTTCTTCTAATAAAAGAAGAATTGTAATAATGTTTAGGACTCTTAAAAAGTTTGTCTTGTTGTATTGTAAATATTAAGTTATAAAGCTGCTACAATAACGACTTTCAATAAATGAGAATATTGTCAATATTTTGAACCATATTTGCGTATTCTCAAAAGATCTAACATAGCTTGAGATACCTATTCTATAAACTCTGGTGGACTTCCAGCCTTATAAACATTTTATTTTAACCATTAGTTAAAATTTCTCTTATGGATTTATAGTTTTCAGTTATATATTACCCGCTTTTATTATAAGTATAATATTTTCTTTTTATGAATTCTTAGAAAAATACAGCATTTTAAGGGCCAATCAACTGGAAACATCGTTTGCAGTTTTCTTTTCACTGAAATACATAATTTACTATGTAGTAAAAAAGTAAATACCCATTCAAGTGTACGAATGGGTATGTGTGTGTGTCTGTGTGGGTATGTTTTTATTTCTATAACTTTATATTCCCTTTTGCTATACTCATAAATTACCAAGTTAACCTGAATGAAAGCTTTTCTCAAAACAAAGCCAATCATTGCCACATTGCACTTTGAATTGAAAGCTGGTAATATAACTACTAGTTTTTTATCCTTTGATTTTTTTTTTTTTTTGCTTTCTTCCTTTTCAACATGCTGGCAAACCCTTGTGCATAACTTAATTATGGTTGGGTTAGTACATGGATGCCGCATTGGAGAGTAGTCACTCTTCGATTGAGTCTGCAGGCAGGAACTGCAATCCGTTTGGCACCCTCTCATACAATCATACAAGTGTGTGGTGGCGGGAGGGGGGAAAACTCTAGCGCGTTTTCCGCATCCGCGTTGCTCAATGATCCGTGTAAGCACATACACATACGCATATATACATACATGCATGAATAGCAAAACGGAAAACCAGAAAACCAGCAAAAGAGAGTGAGTGAATGAGATAGATGTACCAGGTCTATATATACAACATATATATATCAATACATATGCAAAGTTATAGAAATGGCTGCTGTTCTGTCGCCAAGCTCATTGATTGGGATTTTAGTGCATAATTTAGAATTTTACGGATCTGCCTAGTCTAACTCATTAATAATGAAAATAGCGAAAGAAAAGCGCAGAGTAAGTAAAATTGGGACAAACATATTAAATTGCTATGTGACAAAGAGAACGAGTGAGAGGGAGAGAGAGTGAGAATGAGATGGAATGATTTGCGCTTGAACAAGTGAGGTGTAAATTTGCAATGGTATTTAATTACTTGTGCCATTTATTGTTGCTACACCACAAACTACACCTCCACACCCACACACACGTACGCATCGACGCGTCGATAAACAAACACATTTTAATTAATGAAATCCAATAAAGCCCACATATAACACATACACTCAAAAAACACATACATAGGCACTTGCCTGCCGTCTTCCGCGCTTCCTTCCTCAATGAGAAGGATTATACGCGCTAAGCCATAAGCAAAATTTAAAACCAAAAATAAAAAACTACACGAATTTTAAGAGATTACTTGACAATGTGGTAGATTTAATACCCTTTCTATAAACTATCAGATCTATTTCTTAATCAAGTGGTGTATAATGGTATCTTCTTCTCGAAACTCAAACGAAATAAATGTTTCTATGGCCAACAATTGCATTATTATTATAAAATAAGTATTTTTGAATCAACATTTAATGTTTTTTTTTTTGTCGTGAAGCTAAATTTTAATCTTTCGTAACAGGCCGCAATATGTAGTTATCGTTCTTATATGGAAAAGATCTTTCAAACCGAACTTCCAGCTTCTAATTTTTATTATACCAAATAAAGTTTCTTAGAGAAAGTTAGAATGAGATAAACTTTTAAAAGTTATTGATCGAATTGGTGAATACTTGATTATATATTTAGATCCTATAATTTCAGTCAGATTTACTAAACAAAAACCTTTGATTTAAACAAAGGAAATTCATATCTCTTAAATGTGGAGAAGATTCTTTCTATTAAAACCTTCTTATTGATCCATATTATGTGAAAAGACTTTACACTTGAAATGTTAAAGCTAGTTTATCTAGGATTAGAATACCTTCATATGAAAAAAAGAGTGTTGAATATGATTGAATAAGAATATAAATCTTTGTAAATATAAATGCATAAGATAGTTACTGTTTGCTTAATCAACGTTTAATTAATTGTGTAATGCCCTTACCTAGGGTATAAATTATACCAAAAATGGCAGCAAAAACTTTTCGCATAATTAATGCAGAAATGGAGTGTGTGTGCGTGTGTATGTTTATCTCTAATGCAGCCAGAAGAGTAAAGAAAGAAAGAAAGAGAGAGAGAGAAAGCTATATATCCTGTTGCTGCTAACCTGTCTGTGGATTTTACCTGCTCAACATATTAATTAGTTTTTCAACCAACAGCTTAATGACCAAACTTTTTCAAACTGTCAAATGAACGTGAATAAGAATGAGAATAGAAATAAGATTAAGAATGAAAATGAGAACGAGAATGTGAATAAGAATGAGACTAGTAATGACAATGGTGGGCAAAAAAGCAAAAAAAAATTCAAAAGAAGTGCGAGAATGATAGAGAAAATAACGTTTTTCTGTCAACATGTCAAATAAAAATCAAATTTCAATCCCAAAAGGCAAGCGAGCGAGAATTGCAATGAAAATAAATTATATATATCAAGAGAATAAACGAAAAGAAAAACTTTTGTAATATAAACTAGAGAATACAGACTGAGAATGAGAAAGAGAAAGAGAGCGAGAGTATTGAACCATGCTGCTGATGATGATGATGATTTCGCTTGAAGAAGCAAATCGCCAGGACAATTCCCAAAACTTCAAGAAAATGAATGACAGCAGCACCAGAAGCAGCAGGGCCAAAGCTCGATTTTTCTTAGCTTTCCTTTCGATTCGTTTTGTTACACATTTTTTTCTTACTCGGTGTTTATTTGGGTCTGTTTGCTTTTGCGGTGTTACCTCATTTTATAACCCAGTGAGAGAACAAGAGAGACAGAGAGAAAGAGAGAAAAAGAAATGGTATATATATATTTTCCATAAATCAACATCAAAATGTTTGATGATGCGATAAATAGCAAAAAAATATATAAAAAGGGAATACCAACAAAAAAAAAAAAACACAACTTGGCGCCATGGTAAATAATAATGGAGAGAATTCCATCAAATCCTTATACCAGAATAAATATTTGATCTTTCACCCCATCCTTCCTTGTTTCCATGACTTAACAAAACTTTAAAATTTACTATAACAACAACAAACAGAAAAAAATTAAATGTATAGAATTACAAATTTAACTTTTTAATTAGTCGCGAAAGTGCTTCGGAAATTTACATGAAAATTTATGAACTTTAACATTGCCAAAAGGACCAAAACAAATTCTATGCATTCAACTTTTTTAATTAAATTCCAAGTTCTCTACTAAAATGGAGATGGATGTAAATTAAAAGAACATCTTATTGTTTTTTTTTACGCTTTTAGCTCAACATGTGGGTTAGTCAATATGTCCTGAAAAGTTTTATTTGATAATTTGTTGAATGAAAAAATTAAATAAGTTATTATGAATTAAAGATTCAAAGATTTCATTATTATTTTTAATATTTTTCAACAGGAAAGGCAATAGCCTCTAATACGAATAATTTCGACTAAAATGAAAAAAATGAAGAATATTTATGAGTTCTTGAACTCAAGAATTGTCCTTAATTATACTTATGGAGACAAAATTACCCTCGTCTATTTAAAATGCGTACCTGTGTGTTTAAGTTTTTGGTTGTGGCTTATGCCAAAAGCGTAAAAGAGACAGAACCAATGGGGAAGTTTGCCCATTTGGCTCTAATTAAAATGTTACCCCCTACAGACACACATAAACACTCACACACAGACAAAGCCAGAGACAAGTCGAGAGAGAGAAACGACAAAGACACAATGAGACAGCGGGATAGACAGACGAACAGCCATAAAGACAGTTATTCTTGTGGTTGCACACACACTCAGTCACACAAGTTTAGGTACGAACACACATACCCACACACCCACACAGACACACCTGACTTTGACATTGCCCGACTATTAATTAGTTAAACGGCAAATTCATGAACGTTTTTAGCATCAAATTGACACTTGAGATAATCAAAACGGAAACTGGGCAATGACAAATGTCTAAACTGATAGACACATGAATCTTTCTGCCTGTACCCTCTAATCTAATCAACTGGGTCAAAGATCAATTTAAACTAATTAAAATATAGAAATGTGTATGTAAATTTTTTTGTTTACGTAAATATGCAATATTTTTTGATGCAAAACGATGACTAAAAGGTGGATCCACCTTGCTTCACAAAAAAAAAGGGAAATGCTTTAAATTCGTACTATAATTCTAAAACATTCACCCTTTTTCCCGTTTTCGATTTCGAATAAATCTCTAATTCTAATTTTCTTTCTTTTTTAGGAAAGTTGTCCACTTGCTAGCAAATCGTTGGCCAATGGCTATTTAAGCAGTTTACCTGCCTTGATCATATTAAATATAGGATACAAGCTTAAAGAAAATAAACAGATAAATAAGGAAAAAAGAGAAGTGGAGAAGGGATAAAGGGAAAGAGGGGAGAGTTGTCAGTATGTAGGTGTAAAAGTTTTGTAATAAAAATCACAAAAATGTTTTGACTTTTCCTCTGGCTAGTTGTAATTTTCTGTAGAGTTTTTTTTTTGTAAGCATGTCGAGTGCAGAAATTTTACCAACTCTTCTCCCGCTCGCACACACACACACACGTTTTCCTCATTCTTTCTCTTTTGCTCTGTAAACAATAATACAGAATTTTGCATAAAACGTTTATATTGTAAAGTTGTGGGATTAGTGCAGTTTAAGGCGAAGGCAAAAAAAAGGAGTGTGGGGGTTGGTTATATGTTTTGTGTAGTGCCACATGCATTTTGCAAGTGTAAAACTTTTGAGGTTAAGACGCTTGAAAATAAAACACACACACACATTCACATGCATACGCACTTACACACACAAGTACTTAAACACACACAAATACAGTAGAAAAAAGTAAGTTTTTTTTTCTGCGTTTTGACATCAGTTTAAAGTTTTGGTGATTTGACAGAGGCCCGCCAATGTTTTGCTGCTGCTTGTTGCTTGCAACAGCAACAAAAGCGACATCAGCACAAAAACACTAAAACTTTTTAAATATATGCAATTTTAAAGGAGAGTGCCCTAAACAAGCAAGCAAACAATCAAGCAAGGCAAAATATTTGTGTGAAATAAAATGCATTCCCATACCAAACCATCCACTTTTCTATTGCTGCTGCATTTAACCATGCCACTTCCCTCATCATCAACATTCTCATTCATTCTCAACCTCTCTACCCCCTCTCTGGTTCACTCTCTCTCTTGTGGCCAGGCTAAAACTATGCTTCTGTTAGTATCTGTGCTTGTGTGTGTGTGTGTATGTGTGTGATATGCTAATTGGCAACTCATTAAAATAGCCAAGTTGAAATATTTCTGCACTTGCAAAAACACCACAAAAGGAGAAAATTTCAAAAACAGAAATTCAACTTGATTTGATATGGACAATTTGTGTATATTTCTATATATGTATGTCTATTGATATTCGGAATATCAGGAATTTTCTAGGCTTTAACTTTAAGTTTAAATATTAAGAAGAAAGCACGTTTTGAGCAATGAAGAAGCATTAATATAGGAAGTAGTTAAGGTGACAAGCGTGGATCTAAAATTCACTAATAGTTTTTGAGTCTATTATTTAACATTCGAGGAGTATCTTCTTGTAACGGAACGTCTATAGCCACCTCAACTTCTGGATTTTCTTTAAGAAACTTTTAAAAAAATTCCTCTATAATTGTATGGCTTTGGTCAGATAAAATCTCAGAAAATCATAACTTACTATATATTCTATATTTCAAAAAGCGTTCACAGTTACTCAGTTCCTAATCCAACTTACATTTCACCATTTGTTTGGACCATGTAGAAAAACTTTCTATATTTAGTTTAAGAACTATTCCTTTTTTAACTACTTATATAAAAAAAAAATAAATTTTGTTTTCTCTTAATTTTGTCTGCCTTTTTTTAATGAAATCAAACCTTTGTTTTTGCCTCTCTAGGAGAAAAAATAATGCAAGCCGATTTTTAATTTTAGTTTTCTTAATACAACAAAAAAAAAAATTGATAAATTTTGTATTTTATTTCAGTCCGAATACTATAGATTTCAATTACATAATGTTAATTTAAATATAGTAACAACATAATTAGTTATGAACTTATCTTAAGTATATTAAGTACATAATACGTATAGTAATTGTGAACTTATATAGTACTTATCCTTGGCTTATAAGTTTGCAGTAGTGTAAAGGGACTACAAGTTTAGTAAATCGTGAAAAAAGCGTGACAAAACCCATAAAAAAGTAATCTCAAAATTGATTTTAAAATATTGTTAGTAAACAGAAACTTTTGTTATTGAATTATTGACATTTTTTAGCATTTTATAAAGTAAATTAAAAGTATTAGATCTTCTTAATGGATTGGATAAATTTTAAATACTATTGCTTACAAAAATCTCAGTTCATAATTATCAGAAATATTAGTCTGTTAGCCTCGGTGTATGAAAGGAAATCCGTTTAATTCAATATTCAAAGCCAAAATGAAATCTGAGACAAGGATAAATCATGACAATTTACAGCAGAAAAGGACAAGAGAAACTTGTCAACTGAGCTAAGGTCCTCTTCCTATAGGTATGCTATGATCCCCTTTCTTCCTTCGCAATTCAATTTGGTTAGCAACTTTAACTAAACCATTGTAGTTTAAATGAAATTGTTTTATTTTTCAAGTGTATATGTCACCCTTATTTTGGCTTCTTTATGCCCTCTGATGCTGTTGCTATCGCCCCCACCCCGTCATTCGCCATCATTGTTTGTTCTGACATTCACAAGTAAATGTGTCTGTTGCTATTTTATATGTGTTTGTGTGTGTGTGTGTGTCTTGTGTATTTGTACGCATTCTAATTTAATCAGTCTGTTAAATAAGGAGACACTCTACAAGAATTTTCTTTTCCTCTTCTCTTTTTCGCCCCCCCCCTATCATTCTTACTATGTCTCGTCTCTGGGTTTTCTGCTTTGTCGTTGTGACTGCATTTTATTCTTAATTAAATACACTTTCTGGTAAACAAAAACATTATTTTATTGCAATGAAAACAAAACTCAAACTTAACTGTAAGTCTAACTGCAGGACAGACTTGATTCTGCTCCTCCATTTTAGCTAGTCCCCCCCCCGACCCCCTTTAAACCCAATTTGTTCGCTCTTCGGTATTTCTCTCTGCAGCCTGCTGCTGTTGTATCTGACTTTTCTTTCTATATAGCTCGGCTAGGTAGTAGGTAGAAAGTAAAACCCACAGAAAACTTTGTTAACAACAAAAGGCGTAAATACCCAAAAGGACTTAGCAGTTACATTATTTATAACTAAGCCTTAGACACACACACACACACACACACACACACACACACACACACACAAAAACACAAACACCTATGGGAAAAACATATACACAAGCAAAAATCTTTTACTATAATCGTTTTAGGGAAATTTATGCGTCCAAAATCCTACCCACACACAAACTCACACTTACAAACACACACACTCAAAACACATGTTGTTTTTCTCCAAAGAGATACAAAAGGAAAAAACTAAATTATGTTTACCTAAGCAGCAGCAGCAGAAGTAGAAGAAAATGAGCCAACAATTCTGTTTAAACAATTTTTTTGTGTATGCGGGTTGGAGAAGTTAGCTAAATTTGCAAACTCTTGCTCTTCCTCTCCTCTTACCAATTTGCAATCCTTGTTATTTTGGCTCTGTCTCTCTGGGTGAGCATAATCGCTGATTAGTGTCCTCGTCGTGTCACACATGTATACACTGCCGGCTAGACAGTCTACCCCACATCCGGCGTGGATGGGAGGGGTTGGTAGGCGGCTAGATAATAATAGAGAAGAAGGGGTAACTGAGGGCAGTGGCCGCTTTTCGTGGGTCATAGATTCCCATTGCAACGCTTGTTTCTGGTCATTGGGCGTACTAAGAGTGCTGTGGGTGGGTGGTTAGTTCGTTGTTATGTAATCAACTCAAAACTCATGTACCGCCATCTACTCTACTAGCTCGCTCCTATATGTATGTAGGTATATTCTAACTATGGGCGCCGCTTAACTTAATTAAAACTTGTATTCTATGGGCATGTGCGTTTTATTTTCAACAAGCTCTAAATTGAAGCGGTGTTTGAAGGGGTCATATGTAAGGGCATATTTATGCTTCTCCCTATCTCTACATATATAGAGCAGAAGAGCTGTGTAGATATTTTACCGTGAAAATATTTGCAACGCACAATGCGTTAAATATTACTTGGAGTTGTTTATGGGGCCCATCTATTCCATCTATTTAAGAGCTCCAGTTAAAGAAGAAAAAAAACCAAAGCAAATCAAGAGGAAAAAATCATTAAATGCACAAAAAACTATTATGAAATTAATTACATGCAAAAAATGTTGCTGTTATCCAAAACTTAAACATATTAACATTTTTATTACACTTGAAATAATCATAAATTAATTAATTGACAAATGATAAAAATTAAACATATTGATTAATCAGAACCATTTAACATTCCCATTAACTATTTTCTCTCGGACAACAAGTCGGAATGGAATATAGAACTATAAAATGAAAATGAATAAAAATTAATATTATAAACTAACTAGTTCACACAATTAATAAATGGCGCAGAACTTAAAAGCTCTTGGATGTTTATGAAGTTCAATTAATCCAAAAAAAAATTATAATACATGTAATTTTTCCATAGTGAGACTATGAAACGAACCATTTACTCTTTAGCTTATCATGAGAAATTCGTATTAATTAGAAATTATAATTAGATAATTAGAAATAGTCAAAAAGGGGACACAACAAAGTGTTCTAAACTAACATTTGAATTTTGAGCTTGGTTTTGATTTTAACCATGTATAATCATGAAGATTTTTAAACTTGAATACAAAAGCAAAATTAAGTAAAATCATTTTTAATAGAGAAGACTTTGCTTGCTTTTATTTAATTAATAAGAAATGAAAAGGAACTATTGTTTAAGTGTTTTAAAATAATGCTTTTCCCAAGTTGTGCAATTCAAGATCATATTTTGAGTTTTAACACCGAAAAGTTTTAATAAGCTTAAAAGAACAATTTCAAATAAAACATTTCTCCGAATTTTAGGACTTATTCAAACTAATAACCGGAAGAAATCTTAAAAATTAATTGGTTTAAGCTTTTGCCAAGTGTATACTTTGTTTTCATTCCTTAAATTTTTTGATATTTTTTCTGTCATTATTATTTGTTTATAATGCACGTGGCATAAATTTAATTAAATAAGTTATTATATTTTAATTGGATTTTTGTTATATGCAAATTATTCACATTCTGATTATGTGTGTGTTGTTTTTTTTTGTGTTGATTCACCAAAGTTGTTATTGTGTGCCCGTTATTGTTGTTGTTACTATATTTGTGTTTAATAATGCCTACTAATTGTGGCCAGCCAATATGGCATTGACATCGGCATGCCATCGACATCCGCATCGCCCGTTGACTAACTAATTAAAGAGTATAATAATAATTTGGAAACCTTTTGAACTTTGAACTATGACAACCAAATTTGTAATCCGAAACTCCTGTTTGGTCGTCTATTATGTATATGCAAAATGATTTTATTATCAATAAATTGAATTGAAACTAGAACATAACATTAAATTGCCATTTGGTATTCAATTTTAGGTAATATTTACTTTACCTAATCAGTAGCAAGCAGTCAGAACAATAAAAAGAGATAGAAACTTAATATACCACAGACTTTGGTCTAGGTGCCACTTTATTATTGTTCATACACTTCGCTCAGGCATCATCCCATTGCTCATTCACTGAGGTGAAGCATCTTATTACCTAGAAAAACAGCAGGTGCTTGACTTCAGTAAACGACAAACTGGTTTCAATTAAATTAACGTTTCTATATACAATTTATATGTAGATTTTCTATTGAATTTAAATTTATTAGCCAAACTAGAAATTTTAGTTAAAATCAAACTTTATATTGTACAAAAAAAAAAATTACATTATTAGCATTTGAATGCATCTAACTGAATATTGTG
Organism: Drosophila willistoni; assembly: GCF_018902025.1. NCBI lineage: Eukaryota > Metazoa > Arthropoda > Insecta > Diptera > Drosophilidae > Drosophila > Drosophila willistoni. The sequence goes on from NW_025814046.1 coordinate 2,610,176, forward strand.
TGTATATTGTGAATATACTCTATATTGTGAATATACTCTATATTGTATGTCAATGGTCTAAGTGCCTCAAAATCTTAGACCTATGTTATAGTAGTAGATTTGAATGTAACAGATTTTGTTTATAGATAAAGTCAAGTTCAAATTGATAAGCTAAGAACTTATTCTAAATTATATAATAGCTAAATGCCACTACATATTAATTTAAGGAAATTATATTTTCAAATAGAATTAAGGACGAAAAGGTCATATTGGCAGATAACCACCATAGATACATACATCGTATGGGTCTTATATTAGATCTGTTAAATACTATAAAATTGTAAAATTCGTAGAAATTAAGAATTCTAAACTGATATTAAATTGGATTTGAGTATCTCGTAATACATTTAATACTAAAGTAAATTATTTACGATATTGGAAAACTATTCAATATACATATTCACTCTGATATTCTATGTTTCTGTCTCTCTCTCTCTCTGTCTCCTATTTGCTCTCTCTATCTCTCTCTCTGTTAACTCATTTGACTGGCAATTGTCAAATTGTTGCATAATTTATATTTGAAAATGAGCCAGGGAGAGTTTCGCATGTGTTGATTGAATTTGGCAATTGAATTTCGTTAGTCATTAATTTTTGACTATTGTTTAAGCGCCGCTGGCAAACGCTAACGAGAATAAATGGTTAAACGTTGGACATGTTATTGATCAATTGTCTGACTGGCTGCAATATATTTTTTAACCCCGAGTTAAAATGTAATTTTCCACATTTGACCGAAAGCAATTAAAATTGATTTATGTTGTCGCGACGGTGACGGCTCTTCAAGTCAGGTCATAGGATAGGACTAACTGGAAGTTGGGAGTTTTACGTTTTTGTTGCCCTACCCTTAACCATCAGGCATATTAAAGATGGCCAAATTTTAGGGTTGGTTTAGATTAGAAATTAGTTAAATTGACCTTTCGTTTGCATAACTTTGTATTTGGCTTAGAGAATTGTTTGGTTTAAAGATAGAATGAGATGATTTCAAAAAAAAACTTCGTGGGTTTGTATTTTATAGTAAGTAAAGTCTAAAAATTCACAATAAGCTTTAAAACTTTGGAATCAAAAACATTATAAATATATAAGTAAGTCTTTCATTCTATAGGGCATTTCAAAGTCGTCTTTCTCTGTGGATTTTCTCTGGAATTTGTTTGGTTGGTCAATTATACATACGTGAGAGTTAAACATTAATCAAGTGTTAAATTTATGTAGCTCTTCATTTCTTCCTTATTTATTTGCCCTCTCTCTCTCCCTCTCTCTCTCTCTTTCTCTATGTCTCTCTTTATCCATCTCTTTTTACGATGCTATCTTTTCCTCTCTAATTAGCTAGAATTGTGTCTTTTGGTTTAAATTTCAGCAAATTTGTCCTCCAAAAAAAAAACACAAAAAACCAAAAAAAAAAAAATGCCAAGGATTTTAATTACAATTATTCTTATCAATTTTACTTTAAAAGGTGAATTGTGTCTTGTTTTCTGTACATTTCTTTTTGGCTTTTCTCTTTCACACTTTCTTTTGCGGTCTGTCATTGAGACGACTGATTTGCTTTGTCCTTGCCAGTTGCCCCATTTAATTGGCCCTTCTCGTTCTTACTCTCATTCTTCTCCCTATTTCACTTGCTTCATTCTTTTCTCTGAAATTGCAGTTTCTACGCTCTGACGCTTTCTATGGTGATATATAGCCACTCTTTCCAACTTTGTAAGCCAAAAAAAGAAGACGACGGTTTTAGAATCATTAAAAAGTATTAACTAGATGGCGGCAACAGAAAAAAGAACAGAATTTTTTTTTTTTTTAGATAAAAAACAACAAAAATTTTGTAATTTATGGTCAAATTAAACGAAACTAATAAGAAAAGCTCGAAAAAAAGAAGCTAGCTAGAACGAAGGCGCAAGTGAGCTCGGGTGTTCTGCTTGTGTCCTTTTGACAGCACCTTCCGTTGCCTTGTTTTATGAAGATGGACACTTGTAATTCATTATGCGTTGCGACAGCAGCCTCCTTTACTCTCCTCTCCACTCGGCAATGGCCAGAGGGAAATGAGTGCAAGAGGCAGCAGCCAGGCATTTTAAGGCACATGACCGTAGGCGGGAGGGAATTGAAGGACAACTTTGTGTTGGCTTGTTAATTTTTCTTCATTTTCAAATTGCCAGACGATGCCAGACTGCCATTGCCTCGACTTCTGTGTCTGCCTCTGCCTCTGCTGGTGATAATCAGTTCCATTTTTCAGTTGAACGACGCGAAAATTTGCTTTAATTGAAGAAAAAATATTTGGCTAGGACAATCAGATTTTGTATTCATTATTTTTAATTCTCAAATGAAATTTTGATAAATTGAAATGAATTTTTAGCACAAAGGACCCCACAGCTGTCCGTGTGTTAATAATGGAGAATGGAAATTATTTTTAGATTAACCTAAACACACAGAAGAAGTGCTTTTAGTTACTAAGTTCGTAGGACTTACATATGTATATGGTAATGGGACTTGACATATTAGAATCGCTAGAATATCATCTTTTAAACAGTAATTTAAAGGAGTATATATATCTTTATATATATATCTTTTTGCCCTTTTTATTTGCTAACGGTTTGGTCACAATTCTTAGTCAATTAAAATTATTGTCTTTCAATTTGCAGTCAATTTTCTTTCAATTCAATTATATTTGCCTTAGGGCCTTTGAAAAACTTTTCATTGAAGCTTTAAGCTTGGTCTTTTAAAAAGGATGTGAAAGTGGTTATAATTCAGAACAGAACCTGAGCTTTTATCCGGAGTCCTTGTTATACTTTGGTTTCAATTTTAAGCTTCAACGAGACCTAAACTTTTATGTAAACTTACAAACAAACTTTGATTCAAATCCCAGTATTTCAAGCATAAAGCTTTTGCCGTTGTAACGTTTTTAAAAATTTTCATTGTTAATAGTTAATAGTTTGGGTTATTACCAAGTTGTTACTTGGCCGATATCTGTGCATTAGCCAATGTATAAAGCTTTTACTATAACTCAAAATTGTAAAGTCTCAAATTTAGACTATATATGAACCTAATTCTCAAAACTTCTAGATAATTTACCTCTATTTTTTCAATCATTTTAAAATGTAAATCAGGTTAATTTAGAAACCGTTTTGGAATTTGATATTAAACATGAACTGTCTAAAAGACAAACGATTTAAAATCATATTAAGTGCTGATATTTGTATGGAAATATGATAGAACAGATATAAAAAATCTATTCCGACTAGATTATTTTAAATTGAAAAATATAACAGACTTTTTCACAGTACAACAGTATTTTGAAGAATTTCAATTAAAACAAAGTTTTTTCAAAGTATAAATTTTAGAAAATATAAAATAGAATTTTTAGATTAAGTACTTATTATTTAGATTGTAAATTTCGATTGTATAGTTTAAAAGGAATTTAAAGCATTTTAGAAAATATTAAATACAAATTTTTAGCATTTTTCCTTATCGTTTGGTTTTTATAATGCTAAGTTTAAGTTTTCCACTTTTAAACATGTTTAAAATTGAAGAACGGAACCACTGGTTCCTTATTTAGTTTACGACCTTTTACCTAACATGCGCAAAAAGCAGAGAGAGAGAGCGAGAGAATTTCACAGCTTCCTTTCTCAATATGTGTTTCATTTCAGCTGGTCCAGAAAAGTAGAAACAGTTAGAGTAGCAATGGTGGTGTGTGTGGTTTTGTGTGTGTTTATCACAACATTCCGATGCACACGCTTTCTTCTCTCCTCTCCTCTTCTCTCCGGCCCCACTTTCTCTCGCTCCTTTCTCTTTGGGGCCTTTTTGTGTGTGGCAAAAAGATAGCGTTTTGTATGTTACTGTCAGTTGGCAATCTTCTAGTGAAGTCGACGGTTGTGTTTCCTCTAGCAAAAGGCGGCGGCAAGCGCATTTGGCGCTTTAAACGCTTCCACCAAAAACAGACACACACTCACACGTTTACAAACGCACAAATACAAAAGCATTTAAACATTAAAAACGCATTAAAAAATTAGAAAAACAAAAAAAAAGTAAAACTCGAAAGAAATCAAAAGCAACAAAAAGAAAGAAAACGGTAAGAATTATAAAAGAAAGTTTTGGCTAGTAGTAAAAGTTGGAAAATTCTGTAGGTCAGTGTTATACTTTGTATGCCTGTGTGTGTGTGAGTGAGAGTGTGGGTAAAATATATTTATTATGTGTGTGTGTCTGTGTGGCATACTTCTGCCTTGTCCAACTGTTTGTCTGTCTCTTTTAGTGTCTGACTGTCAGTCAATTCATTTGTGTCTCTCGGTATTTGCGTGTGTGTGTGTAGATGTGTGTGAGTGTGCGCAATTTCCGCCTTTGGCTTTGTGTCAAGTCACTTGACACACACACTCCCACACACACAGAAAGTAAGATTCGCATACCTTAGAGCCTTATTTACATTTGAGTGCGCTGCCAAAAAAAAAAGAGGAAAAAGAGAAACCGAAACCGAAAAACGAAAGAACCAACAACTAATTTGCAGGATTCAACATTTACGATTTGCATATATACATTTACCTTACCTTTATCTAGGCAAATTAATATTTCAACGCATCACAAAATTTATTTGCCCCATGAGCTGCCTTCTAATTTTGTCTGTTCAATTAGTTTTTTTTTGTTTTGTTTTTGTTTGTTGTTTTGGTTGTTTCTCGACTTTTTGGGGCATTTTATGACCAGCCTAAAACATAAAAGTTTTCCCCCAACAACAATAAAATATATATGTAAGTAGGCAACAAATTCTTTTTTTGCTGGGCTTCATATGTATGTGGTATGCGTGTGTGTATGTGTGTGTGTGCGTGCGTGTGTGTGGCATAATAAGTTTTGATTTGCTTTTATTTTTGTGGGCTCTTTTCCTACATCTGCCAATTGCTATGCTCCTACAGTTTGTACCTTCTTGACACCTTAATGACCCACATGAGATAGACTAAAGAGGGGGTGGTGAAGTGGGCCAGAAATTTGTATGATTTGCTTTGCTTTCGTCTTCAGAATATTTTGTTTATTTATCACTGTTTGGGCTTCGATTCACTTGGTTGAACACTTCATCATCATAATCATCATTATCCTCTATTTATCTGCCTTGTCATCATTGATTCACACAGACCACCAACTTGTACGAGTTGTTGGTCATAGTTTCAAAATACTTTTGCCTACTTTTAGGAGTCCCTTCTTTACCATTTCATTGTTGTTTTGCTTTAAAAGCACTTTACTGATGGACAAATCATTTCAACTTTTCGCCATAATAACGAAAACGTAAAGTGAGTTAGGTGATTGCTTATCCCTTCGCTTAGTCACAAAAATAAAAAGGTCAGCACTTTTAAACTCATTTGACACACACTCGTAAGGAGGTCAAAGAGTATAAATAAATCACTTTAAGTTGGTAGATACGCTTAATAATTGGAAAGGCACAAAATGTAATATTAAATTTCTATTTTTGGCATTATTTTACAAACAAAATTAGAAAGAAATGTAAGATGTTTCAATATTTGACTTGAACCTGTTTCTACTTATAACTTATAAACATGGAATCTTCTTATTTGTTATGCAAAACACATAACATACATATATGAGTGGTTTCGAATATCTCATAAATTTTGGTTGCTTGCCTCCTGCCACACATTAAATTCCTCTCCTAGATACACAAACAACTCGTTCAACTTGTGCTGCTCGTCATCACATCACGTGCCAACTGAGTCTACAAAATTTTGGAAAATTATATTAAAATGAACCAAATTATTTAATTAAAATTATTATTAGTTTGCATTTGTCATTCGCTCAAAGCTAGAGAAATGAAGCGCTTCCAGCTAACCTGTCAAAAAATGATTGCCTACTTTTGAGCATAACAAAAGTTTTTTCTCCTTTTACCACATGAAGATAATTTTAATCGTTTAACAAAATGAGCATGAAATATTTAAATTACGATTATTTCAGTTATTCAATATGTCTGTCCATTAATTTGATATGTTCGTGTATATAAAAAATGGCAACATTTATTTTTTTATTTTTTTGTGTTTTATAAAAAATGCATATGAAAATATATTGCATAAATATTACATCATTAAGTGGCGTGTAAGTTTTATTTTTTTAAGTCATCATACATACATATAATAAAGCTGAAAGAAAAACATTTTTATTTGTCAACTGCAGCCACACACACACACCCACAAAGAGACTGGCACACACACTCCCCAATGAATGACAAATGGCAAATACTATTGTATATAAATTGTTTCTGAAAATAAATATATATAAAACTGCCAATATTTGATATTGATTTATAGCCCCACCACTTTTCAGCTCCACCCCTATGAAAAAAAAGAAGAGATAACCAACGCGAAAAACTATTTTTAAATGGCAAACAGCAACGCAAAAATGTCGTTCTCTATTGCCTTTCAATTGAATGCGATGCCAAATTGTTATTGTTGTTGCTTCTGTCGAAATGAAACACTTTTCAATTTGTTTGTCTCTTTCTCTTTCTATATATATACATGGGGGAAAACGACAAGAGACGTTTTTGAGTGGGCGGGTAGACGTGGCATAAATATTTCTCTGCCACTCTCAATGACCTGTCACCTGGCCACAGAAAAGGCAGGCAACCAAACAAGCTAACCGCAAAACGTCGCTCTTTGGCAAAACATCCTACAAAAGTTTATCTCCAGCGGTTATTCACACCTATGTGCGGGCGAGAAAACTTGCTTAGTCCTTTTAGGGGGGCCATGCCTGGAGGAGCAAACCGCAACGTATATAAAGGCGAATGACTGACAAGTCTCAACCTGCCAAGCAACAGATTTTACCTATCTTTCTCACTCACTCTCTCTCTCTCTCTTTTATGTTCTTTTTCCTAGTCCTTGTTTATTCCTTGGCAAAGTTAAACTTTTGCACAAACTTGTCTTCTATCTTATGCTGCGCTAATCTGTGTTTTGAAGAAAAGCGCAAAGACGCAGCTAACTTAATTTCTGTCGAGAAAAGTGCAATGCCAAAAATGAAAATGTTTTGGCAGATGCATAAAAACTTGAGGTCTTTTGCCCAACTTGATATAAGTTAAGTCAACATAATGCTTTCATAAGATAAAGTGATTTTAATTTCAAAATCAATTTAGTTTTCTTATCATAAAAGCTTTCATCATTTTACTCACTGATTGTTAGCTATCAATTTGGCAATCAAAAGAAAAATTAATGTTTATGGAAGTTGTTTTAGCTTGTTTGCTTAATTTGAAATTGATTAAATAGTTTCGGTGCTCAATGTTTGACTTTCTTATGTTTCCTGGTTAAAAACTTTCAACACATCATAACATAGAATCGGGTGTTTATAGGTTCTTAACTTATTGGAAACTCAGGACCAATTTTTCATAATCTTATCATCTCAAAAACTTCTCTAAGTTTGTTAGCAGTTAATATTTATATAAGCTCTACCAAAGGGCTTTCCATTTTAATCTTAATTTTACCACGAAGCTTATAAAATGATTCTCACAACTAAAATTGGGATCGATAGTTTTGGGCCTGTAGCACTTCTATATTTCTTTTTTCATTATCGAACTTGGCAAAAACGTTTTCTAACCAAGAACTTAAAGTTAGTTTAAAAAGTTAGTTGTGGTTTTGATGCTCTTCCAACATCAGTTAGAAGTTATTTAGCTATTTAAGCCTCACGAAATTTTCTCGTATGCTAAATGAGAACCGAATTGAAATATTCTTCTTAATTTATCTAATAGTCATTATGGTCAGTAAAATATCAATTAATTTTCCACAACTATTATTTCAAAATAGTTTCTACACATTTAAATTGACTCTAATAATGCTTTTGTAACAAACATTAACCCAAATACCTATGTCATCATGGATGATGATGGAATTTTATAGTGTTTCTTTGTAGTGTGTTTCCTGCTGTGCTTCTCTAGGCACACTTGAGTAATGAGGCATTTTAAGGACTTTTGCACATGGAATTTATTTCTCGTTATACTCTGCCCCGTTTGTGGCTTTTCATGTATTTTTCGTCCATAAACTGTTGACTTCTTCATTAATTATGCATGTCTTCGTATTCATTTTATTTTCATTTGCCGAACATTTTCCATTGATTTCTGTAGATTTCTATAGAATGCATCATTAAAAATGCATTTGTCGCTTTTTCCTCTGCCATTCATATTCTGTTTGTTGCTGTTGCTGTTAAAGCATTGTTCGTACATTTAATTAATTGCAAAATGCCTTGCAATAATTTGCGGTCATTTGGCAATTTTCATGGCAGAAAATTATTGATGGGAATGGGGAGAGGAGGGAGGCTCGTCAACCGCCAACACGAGTCCCCCTTAAATTGAAATTGAAAAACAGAAAACAGAAAAGTCTACCACTCTACCCCGCTTTCCTCTTCTCCCTCTCTCTCTCTCACTTTTCCCCACAATCAACCTCCTCTCTCTTTCTAATTAATGAAATGAAAATATTTGCATTTTGACAATAGTAGAAACGGGCGAAAAAAAAAATACAAATAAAAACTTGACGCAAATTAAAAAAGTTTGGTATATTTTTTTGTGACAAAGAAAAAAATTTACATTTTGTATTTGCAGAAATCTGTGAAACCCTCGACAGGAGCTGTAATAGGACCAGCAGGAGGAGCATCACCATCCTCATCATCGTCAATTTTAGCCAACAAAGAAGAAATTTATATTGATGATGATAGCGGCGAAGGCTCTGGCGGACGTGGCGGGGTAAGTTTTCCTAACAAAAAACAAACAACCAATAAATAACTCGCAAAATGTCAGAAAAAATAACAAAAATGAGAAAGGCCAGACAAGACAAAGAGTCAAAACAATAAAGTATAAGTAAATTCCTTTACGACTTGTAAATATTTTATTCTACAGCGTGTTAACTGCTTGCGGATTGTAGCACTGCTTAACAGTAAGCTCTCAAAGTTTAAGGAATTAAAAATGAAAAAAGAATTTATTTAAAAGTACATTATATAAATATGGAACTCATTCTTTAACTGCAAACTTTTTAATACATTTGTGTAGGATTTGCTACTTCAATTTTTATACTCTACATTCGAGAAGAATTTTAGTTTGAAGAAAGAAGAAATTTGATGAGCTCATACAAAAATATATAATAACAATAAAGTTTTTAGGTACGTCTGCTATCAGATTTTTTCTCAGTTGTTATTTAAACAAATGATAAAATGATTAATTCAAAGTCTTAAATCTGCGAACGAAATGCTACAAAAGAGTATTGAATATTCATTGTTACGAAAAACTCCGAAACCTTTTTATTTTTTAGGTATTCTCTACATCATAGAGCCGCAGTGCAATAAAATAAAAAAAAAAGTATTTTCTCTTTGTTTTATGCGAAATATATTTTATGCTACGCAATCCTTGGTCCTTGTCCAGTTTTTATGCTACTTTGCATGGCATACTTCTTGGCGCATGGCCACAAAAAGAAAAAAAACCATCTACATACATATATTTAAATGTCTAAAAAAAAAACGTCAAATATGTAAAATAAAATTTCCTGCTTGGCTGGTTGGCTTACATAATCAAAACTTGGCGTTGAAAACTCATTTGTTTATGCACATGAAATGTTAATGCTCAACACCTTTTTTTTGCACATCTGTATGGGTATGTGTATGTGTATTTGTAAGTGTGTGCAAAAAAATGCGTATATGTGTGTGCGCTTGGCATGTGAGCGACATTTGTTTGAAAGTTTTTTGACAGGCAACCACCGCAGCATTTCCCTCCAACGCCCATTTCAAGCATCAATTGTTCAAGCATACTTTGGATTTGGTTTCTACTTCAAAAGGAAAGAAAAAAAAACTAATTAAAATGCGTGACTGCAACAGCAAACAAAAAGAAAAAAGAGCAGGCAGGAGCAAAAACTGCGTAGAAAAGTTTTCTACGACATTCATATACCCTCTACTAGGTAAACTTGGTAAACTTTCATTGTAAAAGAAAGAACACTTGCATAAAAAATTTAATATGAGATTGTAATCACAGACGATTAAAGTTAACCTATTGTCATTTTGTCGTCATCTACCGTTTGTTTATATTTAACTGCGAAATAAGCAGGTAAAGTGAATCGTACAAAAAAGCGGTAGATATCATGTATATCTGCCTATTATTTCATTTACGCTAAAACTAGTTGAGAATTACAACTAAATGAAGGAAAACAAATGTAGACAAAGCTAAAAACAGCTGAGATCCAATTTTTAGTGAGTATGCTCAGAAGTTTGATTTAAAAACTAATTATTCCTCAAATGATTTCAAAGTAACATGATTTCTATTGATTCTAGGAGATTAAAGAATGCAAGTGTTCTTATATTAACGATCCTAGCTGTACTTTTTCCAAATTGACAGCAAAGAGATTGGAGATTAGCGATCGATAACTGAAAGATCGATATCTAACAATAGTTTCATAGAAGCTACAAATTTCTAAACTCTGTTGAGATCGGCTTGGTTGAACCAATAAGACATGTTGGTGCATGTTGGTGCCTTTAGGAAGTCCCGAGCTGAAATTTCCTCTGTTATCTACCATTTAACAACTTTTAGGATATCTTTTTGTCATACAAGTACAGGGTAGGCAGAAAGTTAAATTAAATTCTCGCATTTTCTCTGACTGCCTGAGTGTGCCTCTCTCTCTTGGTTTCCCTGGTTTTTGTATTTGGCTTTTTTTTGCGTGTGCTAGCACTTTTTCTACAGCTGCTTGAATTTAATTAAACATTTTGGCAAATTTTCTTTTTTTTCGTTTTTGGTCTTTTCTGTTTTATTGGCTAAAGGACAAAACACAAATAGAAACAAAAAAGTAGACAGGAAAAAAAAAATTGAATGGAGATAGAAACTTTTTCGTTCGCGTAATTCAATCAGTGAGCAGTTACTAAATCAACAAACATTTCCATTTCTGACTTTAGCAGTTAGCCGTTCTTAACGTTTCAGAGATTCGATGAAAATTTGGCCGGGACATTTAACATTTAACTCTACCCCTCTCTCTCGCTCTCTAGCACTATCTATCCCTTTTACTCACTGTCGGTTTGTGGCATTTTCTAATTTCCCTTCTCGCCTTTTTTTGCGCCATTTCCGTTGCGGTCCTCTGAAGTTGGCAAGTCTCTGGTGTCGTTCTCTTTTCTCCTCCTCGATATCCTTTGGTCCCCTTTTGCATCTTCTTGCTACCCGCCATGTTGTCCCTTCTGGCCAACGAACAAGAAAATGAAATGAGTTGACATTTTTATGCAACTGACAAACGTAAAATGTCTCTCATGTGGAGGATATGTGTGTTTCTGGTTCTCGCTTCTGTAGTTTTTTAATACCCTGTATTCAGCAAGTGATGGGGTATATTATGACTCAATAAGTTTATGTAAAATTCAGGACACTTCTTGATGAAATTTCATATTTTTAACTATGATATTAAAAATTGGACAAAGTATGCTCAGAATTTCCATTTGCCATCTGAAAAAAGTTTATAGGATTTTTACACTAAAAACTTAAGTGGTTTAAACCATTTAAAGTAGATCACAAGTAGAGAGGAGACATAGGTCGATAAATCTGTAATCAACATGATTGAAATCAATATATTTTACTGACAGTCATATTAGTATACCTTTGGCTGGATAACTATTACAGTATGATTAGGAGAAAAAGAATATTAAATTTCAAATAACATAGTTAAACATTTTAAACAAATCAACATTACTCAGGATAAAACGGGGTACCTCAAAGTTTATTTCCTTGACTTTAAACATGAGATTATTTTTGTTTTTTCTTCCATTCATCTTGCTTTCTCTCTCTCTCGGTCTCTGTCTGTCTCACTCAACAAAATGCAATTTATTATGGCTGTCTGTTTGCTCTTTTGGGATAGCAGAGCTACAATTGCAGCATTTCCCAGGACTCGCCAGGACTATTTAAAGTGATTAGACCAACGCGCTGGGAAAAACTGGAACTGCAAAACGGACCCACAGGCTGAGGCGACATGTATGCTTTAGCTCATCTTGATTGCTCTCTCAGGCTTATCATATCTCGAGCTTAGCCTGGCCGCAACAATTTTCTGTTGTGTCATCCTGCTGACTCAAGTGTCAAGCAGTGCTTCATCTCGGTTTTTTTTTTTTTGGTGTTTTATTTTTTCCAACTGCTGTCAACGCATTTGCTGTCAGTTTGCTCCTGAGGGATTCATTATGACATTATTAATGATGGTTGGTTTCATAAATTATGATAAATTTGCCAACTGTTGGTATGGTTTTTCATTATATTTTATCTTCTCCTTGTGTTCTCCCCTTTTTATTTTAATGTCACTAAAAGTCTATGCACTTTTTCTAGTTTGATTTATTGTAGAGAAGAAACTGTATGTTTAATTAATTTCATTAAAGTTTTACCAATCCGAGAAAAAACAATTAAGAAAAAAAAAACTAAAACAAGGACAACGTTTAAAAACTAACTCGAACTAACGAATTTATTCTGCAAAACTGACATTTACTTGTATTAAACGCATAAATTTCTATAAAGCCTTAAAAGGTATACCAGATAGTAATTTCTTTTATATAAATCCAAAAATGAATTTTTTTTGGATTAAAGTTTAAACGCATAATTTCAACAAGTTTTTCTTAATGAAAAACTTATCCTTATAAACGATCTTGGTCTTATCAAAGTGCCTTTTCGATATTGCGATATTTTTTTACCATATCATATCGAATTTTTTTAGACAAAAGTTTTAAACAACTTTAAAATGTAAATGTTTTGCTTTGTTGATTCTGTTGATTTTTTACAATATTATTCCAAAGTTAAATGTTTCCTTGCAAAAGAAAATATTTATAACTTTCTTACAATCTAAAGAATATTCAATTAGTTAATTCTTTGCTTAGTGAGTTGCTCTAATCGAATTCTTTATTTGGTTCTAAAATTTAATTTTAATGGAAAAGTTAGGAGACGTTTAAAAGAACTTTGAATATATATTTTCATTAGAGCTATTGAAGGCTAGACTTGTTATAGTTCATCAATGATGCCTCCAAAAAAATTTAAATACCGCCAGTTGATATAGTAGATTACTATCAGATATATTTACGACTAGTTTATATACAATTCCATTTAGTTAAGGATCTTAAAATGATTTTTTTATGGTATAAAGTTTAAAAGGTCTCTGGCTCTGGCTATGCCTTTGCTTTGAAAGTTTATTGCACTCCCATTTATTGACTTTTTTGCTAAGTGTGCAAAATTTAGAGTTGAGTGAGCTTATTAAAAATTCATTAAAATGTGAAATTTCAAAGAAATGCATTTTCATTTAAGTGAAGGCAATTTTCATTGATGGTCGCTGCAATTTAGTTATCTTGGCCACTTTTTGGCTGCATCTATGAGATTATCCAATTGATTATGTTTAAAGGGGGCGTTTCTTTTTGAACAGTGTAATGCACCGCTTTGTGGGCCTAAAACCCCCAGCCAATTGTGTTAAAATCTGGCATTTTGTGGAGACGTGTCAACAAGATAATGAGCTTTTGTGTTGTGGACTTTTAGCAGGAGATATGCAAATAACTGCAGCATATAGTCAGCCAGCCAGCCAGCCAGCCAACCAACCAACCAGGCAGCAAAACGACCGAGCACAGGCCGAGAGTTGTTGTCGCATTTGTTGCTGGGTTGGTGTCGTAATAAGCCGCATGCAACACATACATACACACTGACTAAGGCACGTTATTCTGTGAACGTTGAGAGCCAAAAGCCTGTATTTATGTGTGTGCATGTGTTTGTGTGTATTGTATGTCCTTCTTGATTAATAACGTGCACATGCGGCACGTGTTTTTCGTAGAGGAAGGCAACAGCGCACATAGCATAAGCCTTTTGCTTGCTTGGTATTTGTGTCACACAGAAACACACTGACTCACACACACACACACGCGCTCACATATGCCGCATTGACAATAAATTAACATCGATTGACATATGTGTGTATGCTCGTGTAAGTATGAGTGTGTTTGTAGGAAACCCAATCCTTTCACTCCATTTTAGACAATACGAAATAAAAAATAACCAAAGTCCCTGAATTAAAATCTGTTATGTAAACAACATTCCTTTCCGTAGCATTGCTCTACATCTATTCTCTGCCATTCAGTTCCTATTCTTGTCCAGAATTTTGCTCTGGTTTTAAGTACACATATCTCACATTCGCCGCATATATAATTTCGTAAGCATAGAGCTGTCAATATCAGTTGCTTACATTGAGAATTTATTGGTGACATTTCTCTCTCTCTCATTCTCTACATAATACCAGAAGGGAGAAAAAAAAAACAGAAATACATACATAATGCACATGCCACATACAATCCGACAGCTACAACTGTCGGTGGGGGGGATGGGAAGGGAAGGCAGGAGGAGTTGATGGGTCTTAACCAATGTATAGACATTGAAATTTATTGCATGTACATACGCATGTATATATACATATATATTTTCCAACAGTTTTGTGTGAGTTGTGAGGCAAAAGCCTAAGCATATGTTGTTTTGCACTAAACTGACTTTTTAATGTCATCTCTTCTTTGCGCTTCAGTCTTATTGTTAGAGCTTTGTCTTTGGCAAATGATCTAGCATTATTTCACATAACATAATTCCCCAAATGAATAGGGATACACAAAATGAAAGAGGGAGGGAATGTGAGGGGGCTACCAAAAGCAAAGCAGAGCAAAGCATAACCAGCTTAATCTAAAGGGCATTGAGGCCAAACAGCTTTTCTCTCTCGTTCTCTCTCACACTCACTCACTCTCTCTCTTTCTCTATCCCTCACTGTCTATGGGAGGTGGAAAAAACATCTGGCAGATGTCCTTGTTGTTTGTTATTTGTTGGTGTTGAGTCTGCGGCTTATGGGGCATGCGAAAATGTTCTTGCTACCAGCATCAAATTGAATTAAATGAATTAAAGAACTGTAGTTACCCTAATTAAAACATGTTTTTTAATAAAACAAACCAGAGATAAACGAAGAGAGAATTTAAATATTAAATAGACTGTGGACATTAAAGAATTGAATTTATTACATTTTAGGAAAAATATAATATGGTAATATATAATAGACAAAATTAAACCTTTTGTTTGTTAATATTATTAGTATTAGATCAAAAGATTCTAACAAAGAAATTTCAGATATGAAGTGAACGAGACTTATAGAATTTTGCCATAAACTCATTTAATTTTAGCCTTAAGCTTGTTATGTTTCGAAACAAAATTTAAATTTTTCAAAAAGTAAAACTAAATGAACTAAATTTAATTTGTCACAGATCCTTTACGTTGACAAGTCGTAATATAATCTTGTTAATTCAGATGCGTCTTTCGCCCAGACAAGAAATAAGGTTCTCTGAAAATTTCAATTTAACCACTAATTGATATAAAATATGCAAATCTAAGCAGCAACTTAGTTATATTAATTAATAGGATTATGGATATGAAATATGATAAATAAAGCCCCAAAATCCACTCTATTAAAGTCTTTCATATGCCCGTTTCAGGGTAAAGTGTATTTCATATGCGGTAACAAGAGCAATAACAATTCCTAGAAGGTTACCCTGTCTGCATACAAATGCGTAAACATACTCAGTCAGACTCAGAATCAGATTCCGAGCCGTATCAGTGTTTTTTTTTGTTTTTTGGAAGCCAAAGTCATTGTCAAAGTTGATGACGATGACAAAGATGGCGACGATGGCAACGGCAACAACAACGAATAGGCTGAGAATGGAGGTGGTGGATGATGATGATGGTGATGGTGATGTGGGAGGCGTTGCCCGCCATTTTGTTTTTCCTTTAGATGTTTTGTTTTTTTTTTCCTCCCCCATTTTTCTTTGTCTCTCCTTCATCTGCTCCTTTTTCGGGGTTTTGGAGTTTTGCGGCTCTAACTCACATGCATAATTTATGACAAATTTGTAGCAGCTAAACTGGGCCATAAAATTTCCGAGAGTGAGAAGACTCTCACTACCTCTTTCTCTCGCTATCTCTTCCTCTTTCTCTGAGTCGTTTTCTGCTTAAACAGAGATAACTGAAGCAAATTGGTCATCACTTTTGATGTTGTTGCACACTGTTTAAATATTGACGATTTGCATTGAAATTTGATTAGTCGGATGGTTTGTGTCTGCTACCTGATCCACTCTCTGCTTCTCTTTGCCTTCAGTCGATAAGATTCACTCAATGTTGTTGCTTCAATTAGTGAAACGAACATTTTGTCTACTCGAGAAAGTTCTCTCTACTCATGCCAACGCATAGCCAAATTGCATCCTGGCCAAGAGGCACTTCAAAGGCCGCTGCGCCACAACGTTTTGAATTGCAAAATGCCTGGCAGAAGCAAGGTAGTCAGAGTCTTTGGGGGAAGTGTGTTTGTGTGTGTGTGTGTGTGTGTGTTTGTGGGGGCGATTGGGGAGAAGACTCTTCAATTATGTGAGACTGACAGACGACTGACTGACTGACTGGCTGACTGGCAACTGACGACTCACAACTGAAGGCATCTTGACTTGCTTGGGCGAACGGCGTACCATTGCGGTTAACAGCTAAAATGTCTACGATTTCTCCAAGACTCTCTCTCTTTTTCTCGCTTTCCCCCGCTGCCTTTTAGCATCTACTTGATGATGCAGTTGCTGTTGCTGCTGCTGGTGCTTCTGATCCTTCGTTTCGTTTCCTTTTTAACTGCCATTTGTCGTTGTCGTAGTCCCATCTCAGGTTCTGTTGCAATTTGACTTGAGTGTACTGCTGCTGCATGCTTTTAGGCGCAACGTGATGCCAGTTTGTTGAACCTGGATTTTGTTCTCTCTTCTTAGTAGTAGTAGTAGTAGTCGTCGGCATCGTCATCCTCATCGTCATCGTTGTAGTCGTAGGTCAAGCAACTTCCTTTTTGCCTATGAATAATTTAACATTTGTGTTGAAAAATCTTTATTCTCATCTCTCCCACACACATACATTTCCTTACCTTTTACTTCTTTTTCTGGGGCGTGGCTGGCTTAGTTAATTGCATTTGTACCTGACTGTATCCCATGCATATTCATTTGTCACTAGGCAAGGTTGTGGCCCAGAGAGTTATTCTCATTCTCATTCCAACACACATTCGCCATCAATCAATATTTGACAATAATTTGAGGATAGAGAGAGAGGGAGAGAGAGTGAGTGAGTGATGAGGGGGGCAACGAGAGTTGAGTTAAATATTTGTATTTTAATTAAATTCCAAAAGTCAACAATAGAATGGAATCCATTTAGTAAATACGTGTGTGCCAAGTATGTGACTTCCATTTGCCATTGCATTTCTATGCACATTGATTTCACAATTTCACAACCACTAATGAGCGATTCTTTCCCCTACACTGCTTCTTCATGCCTGCTCTTTCTTCTCTTCAGCCACAATTCTACTTCTATTTCAATTTCTATTCATGTGCTGTTCCTTAGTTCAAGGTGAGGTCAGGGAGGGAACATTTGAACCAAGGTTTGTGGTTGAAACTGCATTGCATTGGCATTACATGTTATAAGAGTCTATCATTATGAATACCCTGGATGAACACTTTAATGCCTACTTTAATATTAATGTGCATAGCAAATTCTTTACTTATAAAAAAGAATTTATACAATGTCAATAATTTGAGCATTTTTATTTTTAGCAATTTGTTGTGTTATTTTTATAATATGTCATGCCAACTAAATTCAACGAAATAATATTTTAAATGTGGAATGAAAATGTCAAATACATCAATTATAATAATTGATAATATGATTAACCCATTAATATAAATTGAACGAAATTAATTAAAGGAATGTTGCTCAATTATTTAGTCCAATTAGTGTCTCTCACATTATGGGTTGTTTATTTGTTTAAAAAAAATGAACATTAAACAATTGAGAAAAAATTGCATTCTTATGATCTTCCGTTTTGCCTTTCGTTAAGAAGTACTTGAAAACTTGGGTTAGGTTAATTTTTAATCATTTAAAATTTCCATGTGTCGAATATGGCATTGCTTCTTGGCATTCAGCATTCCCATTTACCAAAAAGTTCGTTTAGGGAAATAATTTATACAAATTCATTTTATGTGCTGCAATTATTTTCAGCTCATCTCACAGTTAACTTTTCAAATATTTTTCCTCACTAAGCGCTCTGTGTAGAAATTGGCGGTCTTGTTAGGAAACGAGGGGGCGGAGCTCAGGAGATACCTATGACCATGCCCATATGGGAATATGCCCATGCCACATTACATTGTCAACTCGCTTAGGCAACTCAGATGCATTAAAATTTTAATGATGTCGCAGCATGTGGGCAAAAGGGGAAGGCGAATAGAATCAACTTACCCAACAGCAGCTTACCTCTAAAGTTTCAAAGTGCTCACATGTGGCGCAATGTGTCTTTGTGTGTGTGTGTGTGTGTGTGTGCGGATGCTTTTAGTTCAAGCTTTGCCACCCAGCAGCTACCTAGTGCAATTAAAATGCAACAACTTTAAGGAGAATACGCAGAAGCAACCTGCTGCAGTTTATGGTTTTGGGCTTTTGTCATTAAATTTAACTTTTCTCTCCGCCAGCTCCAATGATGATTAGCTGCAAAGTGTTCAAAAAAAGGTTTATAAACCCACGGCAAATTATTTCTAAAAGCCACACAAAACACAAAAAAAAAATGTGTAATTAACCCTTAAGTAGGAACTTTGTAATTAACATAAAACTGAGAGAAAGAGAGCCAAACAAAATCTGGCATTATGAATTGTAGGCTTATACTAAAGCTAGGTATAAATTTGCATTAAAAAAAGATTATTATTTATGTTGCAAATAGAAAAAAAGTAAGTAAAAACGATGGGCAAAATGGGAGGCCCAGTTGAAACTGGAGCTAATGCTGATGATGCGGCTACTTCTAATTTATTGTGAAAGGAAGGCAACCAAAAAAAAAAAAAAACTCGAAAAAAAGAAAAAATTGGTTGGGGAGATAAGCAAAAGGAAGAGCAACGAGGAGAGATGAAGGGAGGGGAAATACGCCAAGCCTGGGTGCGGTTTATTGATTTTCCGGCTGGGCTGATGAGTTGGATTTCCCTTCTTCCTATTCGTGTTTTTTTTTGCCTCATTTTTTCTTTTCTGTTTTTTTTTTTTTTGGTTGATGATGATGATGACGCTTCGTTGCGTTTTGCCGAAATGGCACAATTTTTTTGTGTGTGTATGTGTGGACAAAAAAATTAAAGCATAAAAAACTCTGATGGGCAATGGCAACATTTAAAGTATAAATCTTTGCCATTTGCAATCAGAGGCTTAGCACGTGATGAAGTTGAAAGCCAAATGAATGTGAAATGAATGCGCAAATTTGTAGTAGTATCCTGCCACAACAAAAATACAACTCCCTCCCACCCCTGTTTTTCCCTCTGGCCCCTTTTTTAGTTGTTATCTGTATCTCTTTTTACAACTGCCAGCTTGATAAATGTGGCCGCATTTTCAGTTCAACTCCAACTCAACTCAGTTGCGGCTGCCTGAAGTCGTCTCCCCGCCATGCCAATTAAATGCCACATTATGCTTAAAAGTATGCAACACGGTTGCAACTTGCACACTTCTGGCCTGCCATGGCCTGGTGGCCCTCGTCTATCTCTTGTTTTTGGTGTTTGGTTTGTTGTTGTTTTTGTTTTTTTTTTTGTTTTTTATGTAAAAGACAATGGCAACTGTTATACTTGTTACTGGCAACACAATTCTGCAAGGCCACGACATACATTTTGGCCAGTTTACGACTGCTGTGGCTGTTGCTGGAAAAGTTTTCAACAACAATGCGCGCCTTAGAGCCACCTAAAAAACTTTTTCAATTTACTTGCTTCGCGCATTTAAAATGCAATTATTTACCAGGCGCGAACCGAGGCGAAGACAACCAAAAAATTATAAGTATGCACTGAGAAAATCTAACAAAATATAAAGAAAGCCTTCGAAAAGTAGTTTATAAATTAGAAACTACAGAAAGTTCAAAGAACTTGAATGGAAGTTACGAATAATACGTTTATGATTTATAAAAGAGCCTTATTTAGAACTTGGGCTTTGACTGTTGAAAGAAACGAAGAGATTAACACATAAAATTCACCTATACAGAGACACTAAAAAGGACATACTATCATTTAAATTCTTATCTAAACGGATTCTATCCCTTGAAGACTCGTTTTAAAGCATCTTCCTGATATTAAACAACTAATAATTTGAAGTATTTCTGACACATTGTAATAAAATGTTTCCATTTTGAGTTATTTTTGCTTATTGTATAAAGTAAGAGATTTTGTTTACTGCAAAAGGCCATTAGATTTTACCATTACCATTAGATTTTTGCTTTTGCATTTGCTTTTATCTTTATTAGATTCATGTTTCTTCATGTGGAAGTAATTTTGAGTGGCCTTTTACTAGTTTTTTCTTTTTTCTTCCATTTCTGGGCATAATTATAAAAGTTTTTACAATATCTAGCACTTTCATCAAGATGATTTATAAGTTTGCTGATCTAGATTTGACATAATTTTGTTTATTATCAGCAACAAAACAAAAACAAAACCTGATCTAGATCAACAACTTGGCTCAATTCCAATGACACTTTGTAAAAAGTTTTAAGATTAAAGTTCATGGACATCTTTTAACCTATTGCATTATCATATGAGTTCAAAGTTTTGCCCTTTTTTTTTGACATTTGTTGAGCCTTTTTCTCAGCATATGTAATATACATTTAATATTGCCATAGCCTAAATTACACGCATACACACGAAGAACTGAAACACTTGTACATATTCATATAAAATATCTACATAAACACTTACATATAGATACGTACATATACGTATGCATATATATGGTTTTTGGGCTTAAATTGCTAACCCTTTTTTTGGTCCTCTTGGCTCTTATTGCTTTACGTTTCACTTCAATCTAAATGTAAATGGGCAATTGGAAAATAATAAGTGCAGAAAAAGCCCCAAAAAAAAATAAGAAAAAAGCAAAAAGAGGGATCAAATTTAAGACAGCAAAAAGACCAAAAAATAAATACACTTTTTTTTTTGGCTTAAAGTGCAACCAGAAAAAACAAAAACAAAATGAGGGGGATAAAAAAAGAAAGAGAGTAGCAAAAGCGAAGAAAAACTAAACGTAACGAAACGATACGAATTTTCAATTTCGTTGTCTAAATAAGCCGTAAGTTATCTTCCACTTGGAAAATTGAGTTGTGGTAGCAAACTCGCTTCCTCTCTCCCTCTTCCCCTCATTGTGCCGCTCGCTCTTTCTCTCTCGGGTGTTGCTCAGCGTTTCTCGAGAGGCCAAAAGTTGCAAGTGCATGTAAATAAATTAGAAACAGAACTAACCAACTCATCTAACCAACCAACCAAAACTCCCATTCCTAGCAATTATTGAGCTATGCCAATGCACAAAACTGGAAACAAAGCATAACAAAACTAAACCAAACCAAAAAAAAGGAAAAAAGAAACAAAAAACCTATTTCAAACTATATAAATTTACTCTCGCTCTATCTTTATGTTTCCCCAATGTCCTGGGACTGTGGTCTGTGTATATATGAAGAGAAAGAGAGTAAAATAACATAAAACTTTTGTCCATTTCCTGCAGGTCAAAATTAGAAGCAAAATTCAAGAGGAAGGAATAGAGTAAAGGAAATGTTGAAAGACCGAAAACTAACATTTTGGTAATGTCACGCACTTGCAGACTAGTAGAAAAGATAGGGACACTAAGGGAAAGTAACAAGGAATAAAGAAAAAAAAACATTGTCAAATCGTCAATTTACTCGTTAGAAGAGGGGAAAAAACTTTATCCACAAGCCAAAAGTTAGCTGATTTTTCTTGGCCCTATTGAAGATTGTAGAGAGAAATAAATTTCAAGTTAAAATTAAATTCCCAGGCATTAATTATGCTCACAGTTAGTTGAGCAAAGGGGGAGGAGTTGAGAGGAGAATGAAATCATTTCGTTTTTCCTTGGGGACCATGACAACTTCGGTGCAATGGTTTTTCTTTCTCTCTCTCTCTCTCTTTTTCACTGGTTGTTCTTTTGCTCCTTTCTCTTTCTCTTGGTTTTTTTTTTTTTTTTGAGGAAAACAGAAAATGCAGCAGCAGCTCACAAACTTGTTGTTTATGCATGAAGCCATGCCCCATCTCCTGCAGTCACCGCATGTTGCATCCACCCGCGAGCTGACACAATTTGCTCTCATTATGAGGCAACTCGAAGGTTGTTGCCACTCTTTTTTATACTTTTCCTTGACTTATTCTCTCTGTGTGCTCTTGTACATTTTTCTTTCTTCATTTATAAAATATTTCCTCATTGTGTTGTTTGACTTTTTCCCGCTCTCTCTCTGAGTTGGGTTTTTTTGTGTGTTTAATTTGTTTTGCACCAAACAACACTAGCAAGTAGTTTGTGTGTATGTGTGTGTGTGTGTGTCGGCTAAAAACAGACAAAATCAACGATAGAAAGTTTCTTTGTGCAAGAAATTTTGTAGAAATTTCATAAACGCTTTTTATGAATGTTCGTTATTTGTTTTTTTTTTCTTTCTGTGTTTTTTATGAATTTCTTTCTTCTTGTCCGTATATCAAGCATACGCCATGTGGGTCTCCGGTTACATTTGCTGAAAGTATCAGGAGAGAAAATGCAAATTTAATGCGACCAAGCGGAAAGTGCACCCAGATCGAGTGGCAGCAGCATCAGCAGCAACGGCATGGCCCATTGGTAGTGGCAGTCAGGTAGCAGGTGGCCAACGTTAAAATGACATCATTTAAATTCATGCATGACCCACATTTTGAGGAAAGGGCCGAGCGGGGGCAGGACCAAAAAGGGTTCCAGTGGTGCAGCATCAGCATCTGTTACAGCCAATGCAGAGAAGCAGCAGCAGTAGCAATGCCAGCATATACTTCATATTTTATTAACAAAGCAATTTATTGCATAAATTCACACTGGCCACCACCCAACCACCAGTAGCAGCAGCAGCACCACCACCACCACCACAGAGCGGTTGCCACATTTTATCGATTCGCTTTACAACTTAAAGGGGAATTTCTAAGTTCCATCTCCTCACTCCCTCTCATCTCCCTTACCCCAATCCCTTGCTAATTGCTGCATAAATCAAGCGGCAAAATGCCAAAGAGAGCAAAAATCATCGACAGTAAAGAGGGGGAGAAAGATGAAGAGTAACTGAGAAAGTGAGTGAAACAGGGAGCATAAACAGGGCATACCGATATATGTACCTACTGTACATATATACGTGCATATATATACTTAAATGTGTGTTAAAAGTGTGGCAAAGTAATTTCCTTTTAAAGTATATCTTTACATATATATTCATTACTTGTAGTGTAGAATAAAGTATATTAGTTCAAGTACTTTGGATAAAGATTAGAGTTGGTTTAAAAGTGATCAAATTTAAGCTGCATAAGAGTTAATATAATTTACATACATTTTTGCTTAGAACAGTGCGTTAAGTCTATGTCTTTAAGATACCAGATGCCTATTTAAAAGCCCTATGGGAATGATTTCGATTTGTTTAAAATAAACAGAATATAGGATTTCTAATTATTAGAATGCACTTTATTAAATTCAGAATGTTTGACATGTTTGAATTGAGGTACTTTATTTCATATAGCTTATCTAACGTTCTTGCAAGAAGACGTGAAACATTTTTTTTTGTGATTAGTTTGGGTTAATGTTGTTCTTTTACTCTTATTAAATTCTAATCAGTTCTAGAACATCTTTTCGAGACATTTTTTAATATTAACCTATTGTCATTATAGTTATTTAAAACTTACTTTAACAACTATTACTACTTTAGATTAGCACTGGTTGATGGGATCTTTGGCTAATATGTTATTAATGTATATGTATGTATATTTTCATAATAGTTCAAAATGTTTGCTAATAAAGAATATTTTTCATTATGTAGTCAAAAATGCGAACTCCTTTTGATGATAATGATTTTTTCCATATGACATTTTACATATGAGTTGTAGTAAGGATTAAATGAACATTAAAAAAAACAACCAAATTTGAAAAGTCCTATTTTGGCAAAGCCCCTGATTATCTTGGAATATAGCATTGCGAAAAATAAAATACATACAATATAATGAAAATACACAAATAAAGCTTCTAAATGAAAAGAAAATATGCTAAGAACAAGTTCACTTGATGAATTCGTCTAAAATGCCGACCTATTTGTATATAATAGAAATCAGATGTCCATTCTGCTTTGCTTCTAACCACTTATAAGTAGCCTTTTTATTTTCATTTGACCAGCAATCAATCATAATCAGTTATATTTTATGTGAGTAATAGGCTTTTCGAGCTGTCATTAAAATAATATAAAATATTATTACTAAACATTTCAAGTGTGTTTACTTTACATTAAAATGTTGTATAGAGTATATAAAAGTAGCCCTGTTATGCTGTTTTAATTATACAAGTATGAAACAATTATTATATCACAATTTGTAATTTTTCTTCATAATTCTCTGCCTTTACTCTCTCTCTCTCTTTCTCCACACTTTTTCTCGTTTTTCTGCGCTTTTGTTGGTGTCCTTTTTAAATTTATGAGCTCCACATGGGGCGTATACGCAATTTACCAAGAAATGCAAATATTTTAATTCAATTTTGCTAAACAAAAAAATAACCGTAACAACAGCATGGAACAAATTTTCCAATTTCCTTTAAGCTGTGGATAATTTTTTGGATATTATTTTTCGTGTTTCTGTTTATTTTTTTGCTTTTGTTTTGTTTGATGTATCCACGCGGGGATGGAAGGGGCGGGTTGGAGTACTGGGAAATGCGGTAAATGGCAACCGCCTGCCGGCAGCCAGCAGCTTTATATGTACATGCTTTTCAATTGTGTGCCGCGTAAAATGTTGGCTAAAAACAATTAATTTCAAATCACATTTTTAATGGAAAAACCTCACATGTGTATGGCAAGAATGGGATGTGGAAAAACAAGGGTGGAGACCAGGGCGGGGTATGCGTTTGGGGTCAACAAGTGTCGTAGCCTGGTCCAGACTTATTTTTGGCCATTTCATAACGCCTGAACAAATTCAATTAAGTGGATTCTGTCTTTCTCGCTCTCTTACTTTTTATGGCCTGTACCGAAATTATATAGTAAATAAACAAGGAGAATGTTGGGACTCGTTCTGCTGTCCTTTCTTTCCCTCCTTTCTCGCTCTCTCTCTATCGTTGTTTCTTTTTGGTTTGCTCTTCCTTTTGTCCCTTGCCAATTGACGTTGGTCACAGTTGTCGCTTTTCTTGTAGCCACTGTGTCGTGTGGATCTGTCTGTCTGTGTATGTGTGTGTGTATGGGAAGGTTTCTATTCTCATTTGGCGAACACTCTAAACCGCAAAAACCGCCATAGTCATCGTTGAGTCAGACAATGGTTTCATATATATATATATATGAATTTATATATGTATATAAATGTGTCCCCGGGGGGCAGACACACTCCCACAAAAGCCCACTCGACTGGCATTTTATGTGAAGCAACGAGTCAAGGACACATAGACACATAAAGTGGAGGTGGAGTGAAGTGGAGTATAACTGAAGTGAGCAGACTGAAAGCCAGCATAATTTTCAATGAAAATGCTTGCCATTTGTTGCTCCGTTCTTGTTCTGTACTGTTCTGTTCTGTTCCGTTTCGTAGTGCTTCTTTTAAGTTCTTTCAAGTGAAATTTATGAAAATGGCAAAAGAACTGACAGCATAATAATGGAATGATGAAATAAAATTTACTAGGAAAAGGGAGAACTGTGAGAAAAAAAAATAAAGAAAAAATAAAAAACGAATGCACAAGTTAACCAACTTTACGTGATAGTGTGGCCAATTATGTCATTTTTATATTATCTAATAATTTTACAATAAAAAACACTAAGTCGATTTGAAATATGAGAATTTAACTTTTTAAGCACTTTCAACTCAATTGTCATTTACCAACATTGTTACTTCAAGTGATCAATTTGATTTTTTGATAATATTTGAATATTTAATACTTGAATAACCAAGTAAAGTAAGCTAAAGGCCTTTAAAAGTTAAGTGATTGAAATGTTAAGCATTTTAAAAGGATCAGTATTTTCATCCGTATCTATAATTGTTTACTAACACCGAGTTTACACATTTTTATCTATAATAGTTGAACAACACTGAATTCACTTTGAGCTCCTTTTAGCCTAAAATTCTCTATTATAATGGATAAGGGACTTAATTTTTTAGAGTAAAATAAAAAGAAAGGTTAAAATATGTAAAAGATCTCAGTTTTGCAGAAACACTATTATTCTCGATTTCTAACACTGCGGATTAGGGTGACCACCTATTCCAATTAAAGGGCTATTTCTACATAAAAGACTCAGTAATGTAATGAATGAAACTAATTTTACTTTCTATTTATTCTTGCAGATACACGACGATCTAGAGAAGGATCGGGACTATTCTGGCTCTGGTTTTGGCCCTGATGACGAGGACTCTGATACGGATCATCACGATTCGCATGGTTCGCATAATACGCGCATTTCACAAGGTGGTGGTAGCAGTGCCGGCAATTCAAATAGTAAGCATATAACGAACGACAACAACAACTACAACAGCAACCACAACAACAACAACAACGACCTCATCTCGAGTAGAATCAACAACAACAACAACAATCAAATCGACAGCAATCATCTATCGAATAGTGGCACAATCATTGGTAGTAGCACCACAGCGAATAATAATAATCTTAATAATAATAATAATATCAACAATATCATCAACAACAACAACAACAACCAGAACGGTATCATCGGAAGTGGTAGTGACATCAGTGGTCATAATACAATCGGTAAAGATCAAGCTAGACAACTAGTAAATGTGTCCACCCACTACAACCACAACAACAACAATAACAACACAACCACACAATTACATATACCAATAAGAGAAACAATAACTGAAACTGACTTTTACTTGACGAACCTAAATGACCATATTGATTTTAGTTACAATCACAATTCACATTCAACAACAACCAAAAAAAATCCAAAAACAAAACTCTCTTATCCAGCAGCTCATATACCATCAACACCCACAACAACAACAACCACTACACAGACCTCGCCCTCATCCTCCTCCTCGTCTTCCTCTTCATCGACAACAACAACAACAAGTACAACAGCAGCAACTGTTGCCATAGTCAATCAAACACAATTAGAGACAACTCCCAGCACCACAACCATTTCCTCCATCTCAAGCACACCCATCACGCATCATGTCGATGATCTCGATGAAGAAGATCAGGATGGTTATGTTCGACCTCTGCCCATCGATGGCAGCGGTGATGGTGGCCATGATGATGATGATGATGATGACGATGGTGATGATGATGGCGGCGATGACGAAGATAATGGTGATGATGATGGTGGCCATGGTAATGATGGCGATGATACGGAAGATGGCGATGTTATTGGCGGCAGCACAGATATCTTTGGTAACCATCACAAAAATGAAGATGAATT
Source organism: Drosophila willistoni (assembly GCF_018902025.1). NCBI lineage: Eukaryota > Metazoa > Arthropoda > Insecta > Diptera > Drosophilidae > Drosophila > Drosophila willistoni. The sequence goes on from NW_025814046.1 coordinate 2,637,604, forward strand.
GCCCATCCAAAAGGAAGCCGACAAAAAACTTGAATTGCCCAAGGCAGGTGATGATGATGATGATATTACCACCATCGATGTGGATGATCCGAGCGAGGAGGATGATGAGATTTATACGGATATCACCAAAATTGAAAAGCCTGGCCAAGGACATGGCCATGATGATGATGATGGCGATGATAGTGGCAACTCAGAGCGTCAGTGGTTTTTATTTTTTACAAATTTCTTTCTATCATTTGGTTTATCCGTCCCTCCACCACCCCCACACCCACAGCCCCTCATTCCCTCTAAAGAACAACACCTCCCCTTCACCTTTATTATTATTTTTCTTTTTGTTCTTTTGCTATATAACTACATACATATTTATATATATATTTTGTTTTCTATATATTTTATTGTTGCTTTTACTTTACGGTTTGTGTTCGTTTACTTTGCTTTCTTTTTGTTGCTTATGCTTTTGTGTCGTGTTGTCATTTCTATGCACACATATTTCTATTTATTTCTGTCGAGTGGCATGGTATATACAATAAAAAATAAGAAAAGAAAAGAAACGAGAGAAAAGGACATCTCTGGCCAAGGACTAGACTGCAAGTCGTCGTCAGTTTTAAAAATACACAGAAGATAAAAAGCTCTCTTCAAAGTAGATTAAATTCTTGCAGTGTTGTGCGATTTAATGCTTGGATTTCTATTCCTATGTATTTGTACATTGAGTTAAATAGATATCATTTTTTCTTTTTTTATTTGGCATATCGAAAAACAAAAAATGTTTCCTTTGGCCATATAGTTGGCCATAGTTTATATAATACTTGTTCAATCAGTCAGGCAGATTTGAGGAAATACATCGAAGAAAATTCGCTGAAAAATTCATTAGGCAGGCAATGTATTTGTTTTTAGAAACAAATACGAAAGTTTTTCAATGTCCTGCGGTTAAAAAAATGGTGCTCTATGCAAAAAATTTTGATATACAAGTTTTTTATTTAGAAAAATTGTATACTCTTCAAAAAGTATAAATTTATTCGCAGTCTATTGCATACTTTAAAGGGCAAATTTTAATTAACTTTTAATTTTGCCAAACTTAACATTCTTTAGGATACACAGACTAGTTAGTTATTCCTTAAAGTGCAATTTTTGAAATAGTTAGAATTATTTATGTCCTAGTTATAGTTATCTACTTACATATATCAATTTTCTTAAATGAATTTTCTTATTTTTTCTTTTCGTCTGTTCTTGTTTATAAACAAATTATTGTTCGTCAATATTTTTGTGGAAATTTTGAAACCAAAAGAAATAATGTATAGTATGAAAACTTAACTAGCGCTAAGGAAGTAAAGTTTTAAAAAGGAATTTTTCGTAATTTACAGTAAAGGATAATTAAAAGACGATTACAAATGTTTAGACGACAGACTATTTAAGAAACCTCTGCTAGAGATGATCTATTGTGAAATTTCATTATATTTTTGAGGTAGTTTTAGTCATTTAATGGCAATGCTATATAAAAATTGGTATAACAAATTTCATTATCTCTTTGTATTTTTACTTACTATTTATTGTAGATTACTTTTCTTTATTTCTATGTAGTTTTCTATTTATAACTTTGTAATTTGTATTGTAATTTAATACTTCAAGTATTTTTGAATATTTTCTGTTGGTTTTTTAACTGGGAAAGAAAAACGCTCTACATGAAGAACAAAACGTCGCCACGAATCAGCTGTTACGCCCCACCTTAAAAAAAAACAAACAAAATCCCCAACTGTTTACTGTTTCCCCATCCGTCCCACAGAACAGAAATGAGACCATTTTATACACTACTTAACAAAAACCAAAACAAAAAACAATATAAACATTTAACACTCAAAGTTGAGAAGAAAAAACATTAAAATAATCATACATTGATACACTTCTTCATTCATTCATTCATTTACTCATTTATTCATTCTCATTCATGCATTAGTTTTCCATTTAATTGACAACATTTAGTTTTAGTCCTTTGTCCAACTAATTGAACAATAGTTTTAGATAATTAATTATCACAATTTCTTCTTCTTTCGGCTACTTTCCATTTTGGCTTAGATGCCATTGGGCCGATAAGTCGATAAGTCATGGCAAACAAACAAACAAATCGATTTAGCTTCAGTCTAATGCTAAAACACTCAATCAAAAGGGAGTAAAGTAAAGGGTCGAAGGCTGGCAAAATTTCTGCATGCCCTAGGCATGAAGTTCCATTAACACTCCAATGGCTCCTCCTCCTTGTACTCCTTAGCCAGCCAGCTCTTTCGACTCAAAGTTAAATCGAATGGTTGTTTCTTGCTTTATTTTTCTTCTTTTTTGTTTTTTTGAAAAATCTCTCTAAGCCGCGCAGTGATTTACTCTGTGTGTACGTGTTATAGCGTATGTGTGTGTGAGTGTGTGAGTGGGAGTGGAAAAACACTTGACGCACTTCAAATGAAAAATCACTGAACTGCCCCAAACCCCCAACGTTCCTTGTTTGCTCCTGGGTCTATGACTGCTTTTGCTGTGTAACTGTAGCTGCTTACTTGAGGCATTGTTGCTCATGTCTGTGTATGCCTTTGACAATCACTATTTATAGACGAAAACTGCTAAAGCGTAAGCGTTGAGTGCAACAACAACGAGCAGAAGCAGCGGTTAGGATGTCGTTCTGGCTTTCAGGGGTTTAGGAGGAGAAATGGGAATGGCAACAGCCGTCGTTATTCAGTTTTCGCCTAATGGCATGCGGCTTGTGGATTTTATGGCCTGCTTTGATGTTTGCCAGGCAGTGCCAACACAAACACAATCAATTTGAGAGTGGAATGACATGGCAGGACTATAATTTGGTCATAATTGCCTACAGTTGACCACACACACAAACTCAAACACTGTTAGACCAAAAGAGAGGGAGCAAAAATGCCTGCAAGCAAACTGCATCAGCAAAAAAGCATAGAAAATAGTGTTGAATATGCAAGCCATTGATCAGTTGGCCAATTCAAATCATAGCTCAAACAGCGTATAGTAAACTGAGCGCCACAGTTAATCGAATCAATGCATCAGGCTTTTTCGATGTTGTGCAATTAGGGAAAGTAGTTGGCGCAAAAGTTTCATCCAGCAACTAAATTTCAAATGGCCCTATGTAGACAATTTTCTGCTCTATTGACACAAACTTCAAACAGTTTAAACAATTTCTTAGCCTGTGTCGCTCTCTCTCTCTTCCCTTTCCTAAAGCTAAAAGCTTTTAACGAAAATGGCCATAAAAGGCAAATATTTATAACTTCCGCTTGGCCAAGTCAATTGCTTGGCATTATATTTAAGTAGAAATTTATCAAAAATATTTGTTTTAAATGATGGATTTGCCTCAATAAGTAGGCCATGGTTTGTTCAAGACTAAAGGCCCAAATAAGTAGGCAATAATTTTAGTACAAATTAAATGAATTTTGAGACTATTTCAATTGAAAATCAAAGCTCAGCCTGTTAAGCTGTCATTTGTGGAAATCATAGAAAGAGATAGCTACAGACAAAAAGAGAGAGAGAGAGAGCGGGAAGGAAAAAGGCGTTGAGAGAAATCAACAATTACACAAACACACAAGCACACACACACACTCAAACGCTTACATACGAGCCTCGAGGGGTAAATTTCAATTAAATTAATTGAAAATCATTTGTTTGACAGGCATTAAATTCCCTTTACTGTACTTTAATCATGTTTACTTGAGCTTGTCAACGCCAATGGCAGAAACAAAAGAAGCAAAAAAAAAAGGAAATTCTGTACAATTTTTTTCTCTTTCATTTCATTCTGTTACAGCTTTTTGCTGCTAACAGCTACTTATTTGCCACCCCTTCAATGTTATTTTTATGCGTGGCACTCCATGGGTGGTGGTCATTCAAATAATAGTAATTAACTAGTTAGTTTTCTTGTTATTAAATGGAATTTAATGGCACGTAGAACGTCTGGAACCCCAAAAATGCCTTGTATATATATATAAACTGCATATCATTAACACACACTCACATACTTACTCACTCAATCACACACAAACACATCCAAATATTGACACTTGAATCAATTTAATTGAATATGTATCACTCTCTTTTGTTTTTCTGTGTTCTCACTTTTCATTTTACTTATTTTTGGTTTGTTTTTTTTTTTCTCGTTGCACGCCATGGGAATTAAATTGGGGCTTTATGGAAACTGTGTCAATTCTCTGCAGCTTTATGCCATTTTCTCATCACCTTTCTTTCTTTCTTGTTTATTCGTTCCTAGCAGGCGGTGGCAGCGAAAGAACTAACACAGTGCATGAATTGAATCCGCACAATAACGTCAATAGCCAGCCAACGGATCAGAATCAACGAACCGAACACAGGCCCGCGGGCAACGAGGTGGTCATCATGAGTGAGGAGGATCGTACGACAAGCTTCTTTGCCCAGCCAGGCATATTGGCAGGTAAGTCAATTAAACGATTGAAGCATATTGCGAGGACTGGCTAAATAAGTAATTTCAATCAAAGAAGAGAATGGTTTTAAACATTTGAGTTTCTGAACTTTTGATTTTACTTGGATCAAACAACTATATCTTTTACATTTTGAAGGCAGAGGCTGTTTTCAAACAAAGATCATCAAACAAAGGCTTATGAGTTCTAGATATGACTTCATTCCATAAGTTCCAAAGGATGAGACCGAATTATGGCAAAATCTTCTCTATGAACTTAAACTTTCTCCACGTCTAAGTTAGCTTTTTCATAAATTTAAAGGATGAATAATTTCAAGAAAGTCTTTGCTTTTTAGAGTCAAATCTTTTATTTGATACTAAAATCTGAGAAACTTATTTTCAACTAAATGTTTACAAATGTTGATCATAAAATTTACATAAAAACGAATCGATCAAAGTTTAAAGTATTATACTACATTGAAGTATTTTAGAAATCAAACCTGTTCTGATCTCGAACTTATGTTCATATAATTTAATTGATTTTAAAATCTGCAGAATTTATTTTAACCTAAATGTTTAGAGATTTTCACCACAAACTTTACACAAAATCAAGTTTAATGTATTGTATGATATTCACATAATATTGATATCAAGCCAGATCTGATTGTGAACTGATTTTCCAAACTAGACCGACAGCCATTCCTCAAATGTTTCGTATTTTGAATAAGAGACAAACAGTTTCACTTTAAAATGCTAAGTTCAGAAAGTTTCTATTCTTGATTTTGGACAAATTTATTCGCTTACTTATTAATTTAGTAAAAGCTTAGAGAGCTACATACTTAGCTTGACAAATAAAAGCGAATATATTTGTATTTTGTTTGCAAATCCTAACAAAAATAACTCAAGTGAAATTTTGAAATGTTCAAAAATAATGTGATTTGATTCAAAAGGATTTTGAAATTAATTATCACAAAGTATTTATCTAACTAGAGACAGGTTCTAAGTTTAACTAGGATACATATTTATTTGCCAGCGAATAGCTAAAATAGAGTTTAATATAAATGAGCTTTAAGAATAAATAAATCATACGCCATGGTGTACAGTTCGCAAAGGGTATTCAACATTCAATACAGTTAAATATGGTTCATTTGAATTAATTCAGTAAATCCATTTATTTACAATAATAATATTGTAGGTGATGCAAGTGATAAGGAAATATATTCATATTCTCACCATGTCATACATTTCACTTTACCCACACGGACTTCTGTTGCTTCTTAAGCAAATAAAAGTATAATCGTTTTTTCACTCATTGAAGTGAAAATGAAGTGAAATTGCACTTTGGATACATTAAATGTTTATAAGCATTTCTCAATTGGTAAAACTTTACCATATACAATATTGAATGATTGATGACTGACTGCTTGCAGGATTGCAGTTTGTTGAATTAATTACTTATTGGCGCCTGTCCTCGAATATATGTAGATTAGGCCATGTATGAGCTAATAATGAAATATTTTCTTACATTTTAGCTGTTATTGGTGGAGCTGTCGTTGGCCTTTTGTGTGCCATTTTGGTGGTCATGTTCATTGTGTACCGCATGAGGAAAAAGGATGAAGGTTCCTATGCTTTGGATGAGCCAAAGCGTTCGCCAGCCAACAATTCCTATGCGAAAAATGCGAATAATCGTGAATTCTATGCCTGAGATAATGGCACAGCGCGCAGGTATTAAAGTGGCAAACGGAAAGAAGGCAGCATCAGCAACAGCAGCGGCAGCGGCAGCGACAGCAGTTAGAAAAGGATACCGACAAAGGATCTAAGCTAATGGCAGCTAACGAAAAGGGCGAAACTATGGAAAGTAGCAGAAGCAAATATTAAAAGGAACAACTAAATACACTGCGCGAAGCAAACTAACAACAATAAGCAACAGCAACAACAACAACTGCAAAAACAACAGCAACAACACACATTTATAATGAAGAAGAATTTTCGCATATATAAACAACAATTTTTCGTGAGGGGATGAAAAAGGAAAACAAAATAACAAACAAAAAAAAAACATAAAAACATAAAAACAAAAAAAATGATAGAATGCAAGAAACACTGGAAAAAATTCTTCAAACTTACCTGTAAGTTAAAGCAATGCGCACACACACATACATACGTACCCACACGCACACACACATACACACACACACATCACGAATGCAGATGCAAGTGTGTGTGCGTGTGTGTGTGTGTGAATGTATGTGAGTGGGTGGGCCAGTTTTATAATTAAGTAAGTTTTAAGCAAAACAACAACATAAAACAAAAAACGTAAAAAAAATATCAAACAAAATCTATAATATATATATATGTGAATCGATATATATACGAATAGTGAAACCATTATAAGGGCGGGCAAAATTAAGCAAATTATGTAGAAAAAAGCAAAAAAACAAACAAACACACACATCCATACACACACACACACACATACATACATATACATGCAAACACCCCCAAACTACATAGATGTATAACAATTTTTCGTGCATATGAAATATATATATATATTATGAATCAAATATATATGTTAGCTGAAATATGAGAAAAGAAAAAAAAGTTAAAATTTAATGTCGAAAGTAAAAAAACACACAACTTAATTTCAAAACGAACAATTCACGCAATTTATAATTATTATACGAATAATAATAATAATAACAACAACAACAAATAAAACACATTTCAAATGAAACAATGGAAATTGAAAGCATAAATGTTTGTTTTTTAAGTTTACTACATAAGCAAAACAAAAACAAAAAACTATGTAATTATTAGTGTAATTCGTAAAATATTAAAAAAAAAAAACAAAAACCATGAAATCATAATAATAACAATAATAATAATGATAATATTAATATATATAGAAAAGAAAACTAAAGAATGATAAACGTGAAAAAGAAGTAAAAAAAAAAATACAAAATCGAAAAAAATGAACTCTCCCGGCAAAAAAAGAAACTGGAACAATTTCTACATAATTTTCTATTTCTGATGAAAAACTTGAAGAAAACAAAACAAATAAAAACCACACACAATCAATCACATGAAGTAAATATTTATTGAAACAAATGATTAATATTGTAAAACAAAAAAAAAAATGCGATTGTACATTAATTTAGTTTTTAATTTGACAAACGAACCACCACAAGAAAGTCAAATTTTTCTATAATTATTTAGCCTTATCGACAAAAGTTTCTTTAAATGCTTCAATTAAAACAAAACAAAACAAAAAAAGAAAGAAAGAAAGCAAAAACAAAATAAATAAGCATAACACTTTTAATTGCTTCTTCCAAATGGCTTTAGAATCACACGAAATCAAAAAACATAAAAGGAATAAGGGAAAAGGAAAGTTAAATGCATTTATTTAGTTTTTATGTTTTCCAAGCCTTAAACGAATGCAATAGACACGCCCTAATTCTGTTTTATCTATTTTCCTCACTCTCTCTTATTAATAAATTAATTGTTAACACACACACACACATAACTGACTTAATAAAAATACAAATTCCAGCATAATGAAATTGGTTTTTTAGCAATATTTAGCAATACACACACACACACACACACATATATATAGATTTGTTTAATTGTTAGTCAAAAATGAAAAAAGGATACCTACAACCTAAATCCCCTTACCGCCCACAAAACACCCCCCTCTCTCTATATACTCATATATATTCTGTCTTTTAAACAAAACTGATTAGGAACAGGAACAACTCTCTCATGCCATATATATATATTTTCCATTGCGAAAAGAGAAAAACAAAAAAAAAAAAAAAACACAGTTATCATTAAACATGAATACATAATAATAATTATAAAAATAATAATACTATTAAATACAATTAGCAATATATTTAAGCAAAGAAGAAAAAAAAAACAAATTATAAATCAATTTGTGTGTGTGTAATAAAAAAAACAAAGAAAACGAAAATAATTAACTAATTCATTATATCAACTACTACAACAACAACAACAACAACAAAAGCAGCAGCAGCAAACGGCATTTAAATGTTATATTAAAATATACAATCCACTTGCAAAATCCACAACCTCCCTCACCCTTCCTCCTACCCCACACACACACACACATTTAATTCAAACTAAAAAAAGATGAAAAAAAAATCAACAAAACAAACTGAAAAAATTCTGACCTAACTAACTTTTTCTACACTGTAAAAAACCAAACGTGCATAACCCAAAAGAACTTGCAAACAACAACAACTTTTTGATATAAACTATGTTAACTGAAAGAAACAACAACAACAACAAAAGCAAGCAAAACAAACAAGAAAAAAACGAAAACAAAACAAATGTTCTCTGAAATTTTACAAAAAAAAAAATATATATATTTCCAATGATTTTTTTTTCCTTTGGCTCTCTCTGTCTGTCTCACTCTCTATTAAATAAGGCATTTAGTTTGTTAGTCCTGTATTTTTTTTACAAAATGCGCTGAATGTACTGAGCAAAAAACACAAAAAACAACAAAAAAAAAACCAACTTCAATTCAATACTTTGTTTCTTTTATTCTTTCTTTTATTTTGGTTTTGATTTGCTAAATAAAAATGATATAAAACTAATTTAAACAACAAGCAACAAGAGTCAATTAATCAATGGTTTAGTTTTAGTTTACAAGTTTGCCTTCATCAATGGCTTCAAATAGGACTCAAAGGACTTTTGCACTGGCTTCTGATTCATTGTGCTACGTTTGGCGGAATCAAAAAGTCTGGCATAGACATTGCCATCATAGCTGCCCAGCACTGAATTCAGCACACGATCATGGAAATCGAAACCATCACAAATCGCCACAGCATTGGGACGAAGTTTCTCCAGCGAGAGCTCCAAACGTTTCTGCAGAGATCTCAAATCGGCATCAGTTAGGTTAATGAACTGGAAAGTAAAGATTAGAAAGAAAGGGTATTAATGAATAAATTGTTAATTTTAATAGTCACATGTTTTCTATTACGAAAATACAGAATGTTTTTATACCAAGTTTGACTTTGAGTAAGTTGGAAACTACTTATTGGTTACAAATCCTTAACAAATTCCTTTTCAAATATAGTCAGTCAAACCTTATACTAGTCGTTTCTGTTTTAGAGTGAGTAATAAATAAATTTATTGTCCTTTCTAAACATTTTAGTCATCGTAGATGGACTACTTCAATTCTAGATTGAAAGAGGAAAACTAAAGAACGGATTTCATTTATAAATGATCTATATACATACATATATGTATGTATATATACTCTATCTGCTAATTGATTAATATCCTAAAATCGCAAAATAATATTATATGTTTTTAGGAAATTCCTTCTTTCCTCAATTATTTGGAATATTTCCTAAACAGATATGTTTTTTAACTTAGGAGAGAAATATCCATTCTTTTTTATACTTTACAGAATATAAGTGATTAAAAAGTGTTTTTAAATTTTTGTTAAAGATACCTTAAGTATTTCCTAGACAACATATTTTGCATTTTAATACAGGATATGTAATTCGATGCGGAATTTGATCTAGTTTAATAACACTAAAACTTTAAACTGTCTTAAAACTTCAATATGTCTTATTGAAGGTCCCAAAAAAAAGAAGCAGAAATTACAAATTTTATTTAATAATTTCTAGAAAATTTCGAACATTTAGGGAAATTAAAGGTTTAAGTATTAAAGTTCTGAAAATGAAAATGACGAAAAGTTTTTTGATATGCACAAGTAAAGTCATTTTTAACGAAACCAATAAATCCATTTTTGATAGGATATTTAAAAAATCAGAAGAACCCAGCTCGAATATCGTAATAAAAAGAAAATATCTTAAAATGTTCAAAATAAATCAATTTTAGATACGATAGTTACGAAAACAGAATAGAACACAATTGAAGTATCTTAAAGCTAAATTGAAAATTAGCTAATATTTAAGAGTGAAAGATGCAAAATAAAGCAAAACAATTTAATTTTTAGCATACAGACAAAATCAACTGAAATTATTATGCTTAGCAATCACATTCCTTTGAAGTAATTAAATTGCTAAGGAGGAATAAGTAGTACAACTAAAAACATAATCTGAGCTAATATTTAAAGTTCTAAATGCAGGCACAAAATTAGAATTCGAGAAAAAGTAGATCTGCCCTATAAGGAATTACCAAGAGGTCACAGCAAACAGTTATATATAAAAAGACTTAATTTTGGAAAAAATATAATTAAAGGAATAGAATATCGATGCTGCATTCTTGAAAATAATCAGATTCCGGATTATCTAGCTAATTTACCTAAGAGAAGTAAGTATACTATATGTAAGTCCTGAAACTAAACTTACCCTCAAAATATCGCTTAGATTATTAAGTACAGTTTGAACCAAGAATAGTTCCAAGATATTTTCCAAAACTTTGTTAAGCGAAGCAGAACGTTTTTGAGCCTTGGGTCCTGTGATTTGTTCAACAAATATTTGACAAACAAATTGACGGCCGTGCAACTAAAAGATAAATGAGTAAGCAAAAGATTATTAGGCATGAAAATGTAAAGAGAATAAATACTTTGGCTTACATCGGCAGCTCGAGTGAACTCAATGCCCGTATTGTTGGCAGCCACAGCCTGAGATTGACCGCTGGCAATACGCTCGGCAAGATTCTCAAAGGCTATGCGTGTCTTACTGCAAATCAAATGGGTTTATTAAGTGTTTAGATAGTTAGCTAATGGATAAACTCACTGTGTGGCCGTAAATTGCAATGCCTTAATGATGGTCTCCCACGAATTGTCCCATTTGGGGAATTTTTTTTGTTTCGAAGACTCGAAATAGGCATAGGAAGAGGAAACTGGTTTGTCCGCTATGAAATTGGACCAGGCCTTGACCAAGGCACGACCGATTTGCAATAAGAGTACAGTATTCTCACCCTCATAGGTGTAGGCAGCCACAGCATTGCCATAGATGTTGCTCAAATTGGCTGCCGTTAGATAGCCATGACCACCCGTCGATAGACGCAAACGTTCAATGCCCGCACAACTATCGGTGGTGCAAAGGACCTTCAGGGCGCACGACAGGATGTGCATATCGGGCAGACGATCGAATTTGCCATTATTGGCATCGAGAACCGTTTGATCGTACAGTTCCCACATGTACTCGGCAGCCAGATGATATGCCATGCCGGTGGCTATCTCTGGGAATAACTTGAGACGTTGCGTAACATGATCTATGATCTGTGGTTCTGGTTGACTAAAAGCGAAAATATTTAATTACCAATTTCTGTTTTAATTTGTTTGGCACTTACTCTGCCTCAATGGGACTTTGACGTCGCACAGCCGAATAACGTGTTGCTATGGTGGCTGCCTCCAAGAGGAGTGTAGAATTAAGATTGACAATCAGGCAGCGGGTATAGACCATGGTCAAATAGTTAACCCTTGAGGCGGGACTTGCTTTGAAGCTGCCATCACGCTCCACTTTGGCATATTTCATCAACATATTGGTACGCGGTATGCGCACATTATTGAGACCCAAGAAACCCTGATTCACTGCAGCCATGCCCAGTTTCTTACCAATTTCACCAATATCCACGCCAGGCAGAGGCAAATGTGTGTCCGCATGACGCACTGGGACAATGAACATTTGGATGCCACGATGGACATCGTCGATATACAATTGAGCCACCACCATGGCATGATTTGCCGTATGACCCACTGGCAAAAGTAAATGAAATCAAATGATAAGAAGATCCCAAGTTATCTCTTACTACTTACAGCCTCCTGGCCACCATTTATAGGCCTCCAAATTGGGTGTATTCAAAACAAACTCATCCGTTTGGGGATCGAAATCTGCTCTTGTCTGTATGCCCCTCACATTGGTGCCATGAGCCAATTCCGTTTGAGCATAGGTTCCAATGATATTGCAGTTCTCCGCAGCTTTACCCCATTTCTCTACCTGTTCGGCTGTGCCTTGACCTTTGATCACATCAACAAACATGGTTATGTGAGTGGCCAAAGGATGATTAGCCGGAAAAAGACCATGGCTATGGACATTAAAGAGGCTTTGTCTGGAATTTTTAAGCAATACAAGTTAGTTCAAAGAATAATTTCTAATGTTGTAATATAATTACGGCCAAATATTGTTGCCACCGGGATTAAGTTTCTTTTGCAAAGCCTTCAATTTTAAAGCAGCTTCAGCAGCTTTCTTCACGGCCGAATTATAGACATCCTCATGGGACATATACTCATGATTTAAGCCATAACCATCCTCCAGATCGCTAAAGATAGCATTTTCTATAAGTATTAGAAATCAATCATAATATCTCTCACAATAAAAAGAGGGGAGTGTAAAATTCTTATCAATAATAATTATCACTGCCCAAATGAGTCTTATCAATTGCATTTTTCGAACAAGCGGTAATTCACCGGTAATGGAAATAAATCTCTTGGACTTTCAACAGTTATTTGATGAGCTCTTTGGACCCCAGATATATATAGATAGAAGATGGCCAAAAGTAATGAAATTCAGTTTTTAAAGTTACTTACCAACTGTCCGTTTGGTATCCAATTTCTCTTGACCACCTTGCCACCAGGCAGCAAATTCCTGAACACTAAACTCAGCTGCATTACGTTCTTTTTGCAAGTCGGGATTAATGGTTTTTGGTATTAAGTTTTTAATGTGAGACATTTTAATTATAATTACTTTGTTTTTACTAAAGCTGATCGAACCAAACAGTGAGAGCTAAACGAGCCAACTAAAAGACAAATCATTTGATAGTCACCACGAAAAGCTATTCCAAAGTGAGAGTGGAGGGCAAAGTTTATGATAAGAGTGAAATCAAGTTGCTGTAAAAAGCTCTATTTAATCAAGAGAGAGAGAGAGAGAGACAGAAGAGAGAGAGTTCCAAACGGAAGAGAAACATACTTTGTTTATAAAAATTTATTAAGAGAGTAGTTTAGTTTAGTTATACATAACAACAAATATAAAATGAGGTAATAACAATTGTATATACAAAAAGAATAAGATAACCCATCTCCTATACTTATATTGCTCGACTCTAAATTCTAGGCACTTAGATATTGGACTTGACGAATGGTTTTAGATACGAATGGAAAGACTTTGGCACAGACTTTTGATTTAGTGGATTCTTAAGAGCGGAATCAAAGATACGTTCATAGGCATTGCCATCGTATGAGCCCAAGGCAGAGTTCAATTGAATATCACTGAAATCGAACCCATCCACAATGGCCACAGCTTCGGGACGGAGTTTGGTCAAAGTATGCTCCAGGCGATCTTGCAGTTGGCTTAAATCCGTATCCGTCAAGTTAATGAACTGCAAATAGCAATAATAATAATGTTAATAAAGAGTTGATTAAAAGAGATTTGTTAGTATTTTTAAAGCATTTTTGATAATTTTTTTAATCTTTGACCTTTTGATAAAACTTGTTAATTTCATAGCAATTTGGTACATTTTAAAATGGCATCAAGTACTTTGAATTAAATTTAATTTCAACCGAATTTTTGGAACGAAAATCAAGATGGCAAAACGACTGTTTGACTCAAAAATTTACTAACATAATATATTTTGGGATTTAAATGCAAATTATAAGATCCAATGATCATTTTTAAACAAAATTGATTATGACAAATTTAGAAAATTTTCCAAAATGATCAGAAATTTAAAATTTTCGGTCTCGTTGATCACTTTTCAGTGAGAAAATCAAGAAGGGAATTACGACAATCGACTAATTGTCAGAATATTTTAAAGAAGATAATAGATTTAAAATTAAAGAAGTGTTTGAAACTTTTTGGAAATAATTTTTGGTAATTTTTCAGAATGTATTCTGCCTAAATTCTAAAGGATTTTTTTGAATGTTATACCTCATTTTGATCGCATTTTAGAACATTTTAAAGTGGTTTAATAATTAAGCTCTTTTGGTACAACTTACTTGTAGCAGATGTCCTAGTTGCTTGAGGGTTTCATTAACCAAATACAGTTCTAGCAATAGCTCAAGAATTCTATTCAGGCTAGCTGAACGTTTCTTGGCATTGGGTCCAGTCACCTCTGCGACAAAGGAGCCAAAGACAAAGGCACGTCCATGAAGTTCAGCGGCCTGAGTGAACTCAATTCCTGTATGATTGGCGGCTTCCTCTTCAGTCTGGCCCACTGAAAGACGTTTCGATAGACTCTTGAAGGCTGTACGGGTTTTGCTAGTAAAGAAAAATTTTGATTAAACTTTGTGAAATAAAATGTTTTAAAATTCTGTGTGACTTACTTGGCAGCAGCATATTGCATGGCCTTGACTAAGTTCTCCCAGCTGCCTGTCCAAGCACCAAACTCTGGATTCTTTTGCACCTCGGTCAAGTAGCTAACTGTGGGAGCCAAGGTAGCTCCACTTAGGGAGGCGCGCCAAGATTTCATAAGGAAACGTCCAATCTGCAGGAGGAGAACCGTATTCTCTCCCTCATATGTACAAGCGGCGGTGGCATTGCCATATATGTGACAAAGATTGGAAGCACTGAGGTAACCATGACCACCACAGGCCAAACGCAATCTCTCGACACCACTTGTAGAGTCCGCGGAGCATAGAACCTTGAGGGCACACGACAGGGAATGCAATTCAGGCAGACGTTGATATTTGCCATTGTTAATGTCTTCTAAGGTCACATCGTACAATTGCCACAAATAGTCACCGGCCAAACGATACGCCACACTGGCAGCTATTTCGGGAAACAGTTTCAATTGCTGGGTAACATGATCAATAATCTGGGGTTCGGGTTCACTAAAAAAAACAAAACGAAAACCACGACCAAAAGTTAGATGCAAATCTCTTTGATTAACTCCATTTACTACCTACTTCGGATTAATGGGACTTTGACGTCTCACGGATGAGTAGCGTGTCGAGATTGTAGCTGCAGCGGCCAACATTAGAGCATTATTTCTGGCCACAACACAACGTGTCCTCACCATCGCATAGTATGTAAGGACATTGGCCGGACTTTTGACATATTTGCCACCCTCATGGACTTGGGCATGTCGCATCAGCATGCGGGTTCGCGGTATTCTAACATTCTTCATTCCCAGAAAACCATTATTGACGCCATGGAAACCCATCTTCTTGCCAATATCACCGATATGAATGCCCGGCAAAGGTTCATGAGTCTCCTCATCACGCACTTGAACATAGAACATGTGTGGACCCTTTGACTTGTTATCAATATACAATTGGGCCATGACCATGCAATGATTAGAACTATGACCCACTGTAAACAAAAGAGAAATCAAAGGTCAATAAGAGCAACTACAATTGGTTTAAACAAATTTTACTTACAGCCTCCTGGCCACCATTTGTAGGATGTAATCTTTGGAGTATTTAGCACAAATTCATCTGTTTTTGGGTCATAGTCGGCACGCATTTCCAGGCCACGCAAGAAAGTGCCATGACCCAGTTCAGTTTGGGCATAGGTTCCGGTAGCTTGGAATTTTTCGATTCTTGAGCCAAACTCTTCATACTGCTCATCAGTACATTGAGCCTTCAAGGCATTGACCAGCATCACATACATTACGCCAAAAGGATTGCCACCGGGAATCAGACCCCAAGTGACTGGAGTGTCAAAAAGACCCCTGAAAAAAAAATATGAATATTAATTAGAGAGTTCCGAATAATAATTTCACTTATTTCTACTTACGGCCAATAATCATTGCCTCCGGGATTACGTTCCTCTTGTAGAACTCTAAGTTTCTTGGCCAAATCAATGGCCGATTTTGTGGATGCCTCAAAAATATCCTCATGAGCTTTATACCACAATTGTCCCAGTTCATTCAAATCGAAATCCTTCGATAAATATGTTCCTGAAAAAAAGTGAAATTTCGCTTAATCAGCATGACTTGTACTTTAGTTACCAAAGAAGATTATGCACTGATTATGCCAAGTTGTAGGTAGTAAACTTGCTAAATAACCTTGTAGATTTTCTTTTTTTTTTTTGTTTGCTATTCTTTACGATAAGAAATTGTTTTTGTTTAACATTTATAGTGATTATGGACTATTGACCCTGCCTCAATCGGATTGTCTTTGGTGTATATACTTACTAATATCGCGATTAAATTTAAGTTTCTCTTCACCACCTGCCCACCAGGCGGCAAACTCTTCAGTCTTGAAACTGGCTGCATCTCTTTCTTTTTGCAAATCGGGATTCACAGTTTTTGGTATCACACTTGACATGGCTTAATAGTTGTGTTTATATTTAATAGAATTGTGAATTTAATAGAAATATAATAATAATAATATATTTAATTCTTTAGTTTTTGCAACTTGCCTCACTTGTTGCTCGCTCACAACTGAAATAAACATGTGGAGAATTGTGTCTTAAATTAACACACAAAAAAATAAAAAGCGACGACAAGGCAAACTTTGCTCTCTTTCAACATTGCTGATAACACAGATACATATATACTTATATATGCGTTCACTATAGTTCATACAAGTTTTCTCTTACAAGCAAACATATGTACACACACATACAAAGTTTTTTGTATTTTTATGGAAAAAAGCTCAAACATTTTGAACTGTTGCTTTTTTGCCCTTTGCAGAAGGTGTTATGAAAATTTTGAGTTATTTGTAACGCATTTTTAAAATCCTACAGTGTATATATATATATATTAAGTCCATTCAAATCCACATATTTTATAGAATGTTTAAAAATCTGTTTATGTTATGACGTTTTTGAAATTTCATTTCATTTCTTTCGAAGACAATACAAAAATATGCCTAAATTTGTAAAAATATGTACCACATAGAGTTATATTTGTATACATTAAGCCAACATTTGAATATAGTTTGTTAGGGTATATAATTTTCGGGGAAATTGCCTTCTTTCGGGTTTTCAAAATATAAACAAGAAGTATACTTGAATTTTATATTTTTGTATTATATTATTTATACTTTTTACTTGCTCACCATGAGTCGACTATATTTTCTTCACGTTCGTAAATTTTTCATTTGATCAAGGTTCAGAGTTCTGGACCTATGTTGGACCTAAACAGCTTTGCACGAGAGTGCAAAAACAACTTCGTATATTGGGATAGGTTAAGAAAATTAAACGCTATTGGTTATATACTCTTTAAAATAAAGGTCTATCGATGTACATCAAGTCAATGATGTAAACATGATTCAAATTAGAGAGCAGACACTTTTTACATAGGTAATGAATTTCGAAAAATAAGTAAAATATAACTTGTATAAAATTATCCAATTTAAAAAAATTAGAGAATTTGCATTTTAAATTGAATGAATTCTGAACAACTTGTGCTTAATTTGTAAAGGCAACATACTTTTATGATTTTAATGATTCAAGAGGACATGCTTTTTCATATCAACTGTAAAAAGAGAAAAGTTATAAACATTGATTAAAGACACAATAAGAATTAAACACAGAATAAGATTAAGAAAGTGGAGATGTACTGAAGATGAAATATTCAGTAAACAAAAACTAAGCATGTAAAATCACAAATTAAATGAAAATTTTCAATTTAGCGGGTCTGTTAAATTTAACAGCATCATTTAAGAGTTTGTTAAAATGTGCAGCCCTGTTATCGATAACAGTACCACCGATAGTTGAGGACCATCAGTTTATCAACACTGGTCGCCGTGGCAGCAAATACAACAATAACAAACAAAAACAATCCTAAACAAGGACGTGGAGTAGGAGCAGGGAGGACAAATCACCATCATTCATCCACAAATGTACTGGCTACTGACCCTGCTAATCCTACTGCTCTATACAACAACCAGCCAACAAATTAACGCGGATTGCAATGACTTACTGATGGGTCAATTTATGTGCCCGGATCCTTCAAGAAACGATCACATTGATCCCAAAACACAACAATTGCGCGGTTGTACCAAGGATAATCGAGCACGGGTGTGGTGCATAGCTGCCAATGAGATCAATTGTACGGAAACGGGAAATTCAACATTCACCAGGGAAATGCCCTGCAAATGGACGTAAGTGGCGAGTGGCAAAGAAGTAATCGTTTTATGTTAATCAATGGGTCTTCGTTCTAGGAATGGCTATCACCTGGACACAACGCTTTTGTTATCCGTTTTCCTAGGAATGTTTGGTGTCGATCGATTTTATTTAGGCTATCCAGGAATTGGTTTACTCAAGTTTTGCACTTTGGGCGGCATGTTCCTGGGTCAACTAATTGACATCATACTGATTGCCCTTCAAGTGGTTGGACCCGCCGATGGTTCCGCCTATGTTATACCTTATTATGGCGCCGGAATACATATAGTACGTAGCGATAATACCACATATCGTTTACCCCGTGACGATTGGTGATGGTCGGCAGAACCTATGACTATGACTGATGGGCGTAAAGGTAGAAGCAAACCTATTGTTTGGTGTACAGTAATAGATCATGTTAAGTCCTTGTTATACCTTAAGTTTGGCTTATGACACACTAATACACACACACACACATACACAGGAAACACTAAGCAACGACTGCTCCAGAAACAACAACAAAATCAACTCTCAGATTCAGATTTAGTATTAGATTTTCTCTAGATTTATAAGTGTAAAGAAATTGTTGCCCTAAGTTGCATTGTTTAGTTTAAGATCTATACTCAAGGTATATAAAAACGACGAAGAACGTGTAGACAAATTGTTTGCCAATATATATATATATATATATATTTAAAGATATATAGATATATAAATAGTAATGAAACGATTTTAAATGGCTATGCTTCATTCATATGTCTTTCTATGCAGATGACTCAATCGGAAAATCCCAAAAAGAGTGGCAGTGGCAACATTTCTTGGCTATCGGACAACAAAAATAATTGGCCACAATTGTACTTTGATCAGTTGAAACATTTTTAGAGATTGGTCAAAAAACAAGAAAAAGAAAAACAAGCAGCACCCAGGCACGACGCGACGCGCCACGCAGTAATGTGAATCAGCCAGAAAGTTAATCAACAACATCGAGGGGGACGGGCAAGGGGGTTAGGCGGAACCCGATCCAGGACTGGGGGATGAGCAATTCAGCAAACAGAGTTGATGTCGCGCTGTGTTTGCCTGGCCTGGGCCCTTTCATCTGATTGGCATTTCCGAAATAATCAGCATCGTCAGATCGGCCAACAACTACAGCAAAACTGCAAAACTGCAGCGCCAACTTGTTCGATTTTAATTGTATAGCAGTCGTAGTCGCTGTCCCATTTCCATGCCCCTATTTTGCCCCTGATCATGTCAGAGTGTGTGTGTGTGTGTGTGGAGAGGTCGCGTGTAATTCAATGCGTTTTAATTAGACTCTCAATTAAGATCAAGTTTGCATTTTTATCACAACTTGCAACTAAACAGTTTGAAAAGCATTGCTAAATGTGGAATCATTTAATTGATTAGTTTTAGTCCAAAATTTAGCCAAAAATATTAATCATGCCAGTTACTTCAAAACCGATGGCATGAACAGTTGCAGAGTCATTGGCTCTAAAACTGTGCAACGTTAAGTATACGCCTTGTTGAACATTTCTATAAGTTATATGATGCACACAAACACATTTTGCCACAACAGACAAGCCTCTTTTCTACCTCCTCCTCCACATTTTCCTCCATTCTTCCTTTGGCGACCCTTCGCAAACGTTTGTTAAGCTTTCAATTAGCCAAGTTGACAATATGTTGTCATTGTTGCCATTGTTGCGTGAGAGTCTTGCCGCCTGTGTCAACAACAGATCATTGTCTAGCCACAGCACAACTACAGCTGCTTCATCTTTGGGTATCATTTACCATCATCAGACTCAATTTCACCAGACCAGGCCAGAGCAGACCAGACCAGCCTCCTTTAGGGCAAATGAACTTTGTCCAGTTGGCGCCCATTAGCTAAGAAATTCGAGTAGCTTATTTTGTATTTGGCTACCTCATGGAAATTGCCCATATTGACATTGTGACTTGTGACATAGACCCCCAGAAACCAACGATTTCACAACTTTGCGTTTAAACCGATTTCAGTGTTAAATATTTGGCGAGGGATTAAATAGATCGGTGCCTGACTCTGCCCTAGCTATATATACATAGATCTAAAAATAATCAATAAATACGCAGACAACACACACACATAAATTGGCTACGTACACACACACACACACACACCTAAACAGAAACAGAAATAGTGAAATAGTAACAAAGTCAAGAAATGCAAATAAATATGGCCAAGTGCAAATATTTGGCCATATCAAAATAGCATCGATATGGCTAAACGGCAAGTAAACTTTAAAAAAAAAAAGGTATATATATAGATTCTGAAAAACCTGTAGACAAGGGCGGGGCAATCGAGCATATTGTCTGCCTTTGCCGTATTTGCCAAGCGCTTTAGTATCTTAGAAGCTTCAACGGCTAATTACGCTCAAGTGGCATGGAAAATTGTGGCCGAATGACGTTCAAACGTTTGTTTTGCAGCAAAATCTAGGCAAATATTGTGGCAATTAATTAAGCGCAATTACATATACGAAAAAATAAAGAGAAAAAATGAAATCAACTCTACCAAATGTATCTGTAGGTATGTAACTTATGAATACGATCATAATAATTCTTATATTTAAGCAAATCATAGACTGCGTCATGGTTATGGCTCACATGATGGCTGTGATTGTTTAGGCCACATAAATAAATGTCTTGTGACAAAAAAAAAATATATATGTATGTATATATATGTATGTGCAACCGCCTGGGAACCAACTTCAACTGCAACTCAAATGCAACTCCACTTCGAACTTCGGATTATTCGTGATAGCTGCAATTTTCCATGACTATGCATACAAAAACAAATACAATGAGTGCATAAATCATCTCTCCCTCTCTCTCTCCCTATGGTTCTCCAGCCTTCCCCTCCCGCTATAGTCCCTGCATTTGACTCCTCGTTTAACTTCAACTTCAACTGCTGTTTCAATCTGGCCAAAAAGATATTTCTCAGCTTTTCCAAGCCATCTGCTGGTCTAACTGTGGTCTTGGTCTGATCTGTAGTCGGTCTTTCTGACTCCATATACATTTAAGTGCATGCGAGTGTATATATGTGTGTGTGTGTGTCTAAGTGGTGTGTGTGTGTGTGTATGTTGTGTGTGCAAATGTCAAATGCCTGCCAATTTGATTTCGCCGGGGTTAAGTGTAAATTATCCCAGGGCCTCAGTTTGGTTTAGCTTTATGACTGACTCTGCTAAACTATCTATACTTCATATCTGTCTTTCTCTTTCTAGCTGCCTCTCTCCCTCTCTCTCTCTCTCTTTCTCTCTTTTTCCATCTGTATTCAAAATTGCATAGACAATTTAAAAGCTTAAGTGTTATTATCGCATTTAAAACAAAATACCATAGAAAAGATTTGCTAAGTGCAAGTTGATGTTGCTCTTGTCATTGCCTTTTTGCCTGCTTATGACTGATTTGAATGCTGTTTTATTATACCCTTGCAAAAAGGGTATATTAATTTTGGTCAGAAGTGTGCAACGCATAGAAGGAAGCATCTCCGACCATATAAAGTATATATATTCTTGATCAGCACGACGAGACGAGTTCAAATAGCTATGTCCGTCCGTCCGTCCGTCCGTCCGTCCGTCCGTCCGTCCGTCCGTCCGTCCGTCCGTCCGTCTGGATCAACGCAAACTCCTCCTAGACCGTAAGAGCTACAGAGCTGAAATTTTGCATGTAGGCTTGTATATACTGCAGGCGTTGTATATCTCGGATTCAGCCGGATCGGATCACTATATCATATAGCTCCCATACAAATGGCAAAGTCACGAACAGTGACTTTTCTTAATAACTTCGTTATTTTTTGAGCTATTGTCGTGAAATTTAATATTGGTAAGTTAATTTCACATATAAACGACTACGTCAAATTTGATCAAGATCGAATCACTATATCATATAGCTCCCATAGGAACGATCTTTCGAAAACAGTGACTTTTGTCAATAACTTAGTTAATTTTGCCGCGATTGCTTACAAATTAAACATTTGTTAGTTTAATATATCTGTTAATGACTGTGCCAAATTTGATAAGGATCGGGTAACTATATCATATAGCTCCCATAGGAACAATCGGTGGAAAACAGTGACTTTGATCAATATCTTCGTTATTTCCTATGCTAAGATTGTAGGCCGTTCTTTCGGAAACATTAGCCTTTTTAGCTTAAACGTTTTTCCACTTTGATGGCTATAATAGGTAAGGAAAGAGTTACCAAAATAATTGCAAGGGTATACAAACTTTGACGCGGTCGAAGTTAGCCCCGGCCCTCTGGTTTTTTATTTCTATTATGAAACTTAAATTATAAATACTTTATCGACTGCCCACACATTGTGTGTGTGTGGCAAATCTGACAAAATAAACTGCTATTAACTAAGTAATTTAGAAAAATAATAACTTAACTCAGCCGACTTTTTAAGTGCCTAAAGACCAAGATAATATTTTATGAAAATCAATTGGTCTTAGAAGATATTGTTATTCTATTAAGATTTAATAAATTTATTTGTTTCTAGCACTTATTTTTTATGTAAATATATGAGACTTGCTGACTTTTTGTTAACAATTTTGTTGAAAATGTTAGTTATTTGAAGTATATCAAGTAACTAACTTTTATCTTTTTTTTCCCCCATTGATTTTGTTGATTACCAGAAAATGGATCAAATCAAAAAGTTATATCCAAAGCCAAGCTATAATCTTTCGATCTTTTATAATGACTTACTTTTAAGTTTATCTTAATTTCTATACATTTCGAAAGAGGATATAATCATTTTTGTGAGAAGCGTGTGAGAAGATTTGTTCACAGGATTCTCATGAAAGATAATCTAAATGTTTTTATAAAATTTATTATTACTATTTCTATTAAAATTGTTTCCTTATTTTCCAAATTTTTTAAGCATCAGGCAAGTATATCATTAAGTTTCGATAGTAACAATCGGGTTGATAAATAATTTTTAATATGTAAA
This sequence comes from Drosophila willistoni, assembly GCF_018902025.1. Taxonomy (NCBI): domain Eukaryota; kingdom Metazoa; phylum Arthropoda; class Insecta; order Diptera; family Drosophilidae; genus Drosophila; species Drosophila willistoni. Next base: position 2,660,984 of record NW_025814046.1, read on the forward strand.
ACTCTTTTGATTCGAAAACTACTCAATTAACCAACTACATACTAAGCTAAATTTTGGTCATATAAAATCGGGTGACTATGATAAAATTGTCATTTATATGAGCCACACTACTATTCTTTAACATAGTTATGCCGTTTTTAGGTGGAAACTTTTCGACTTCTTATATATACATACATTTTTTTTTTGCTTTGATTTCTTTGGATTTAGCAGGTCGTCTCATCTAGTGTAAATTTAGTTTGTCAAATATTATCAAAGTAAAATCAAAAATGCTGCACTGAACACAAACAAAATTTAGGAAATTTAATTAACCATTTTTGTTAGGTGCAGAATGGACGAATGGATATTCGTAGTCCAGAAAGAAAATTTTCAAAAATTCAAATTTTTTTTTTATACCCTTGCAAAAAGGGTATATTAATTTTGGTCAGAAGTGTGCAACGCATAGAAGGAAGCATCTCCGACCATATAAAGTATATATATTCTTGATCAGCATGACGAGACGAGTTCATATAGCCATGTCCGTCCGTCCGTCCGTCCGTCCGTCCTAGACCGTTAAAGCTACAGAGTTGAAATTTTGCATGTAGGCTTGTATATACTGCAGGCGTTGTATATCTCGGATTCAGCCGGATCGGATCACTATATCATATAGCTCCCATACAAATGACAAAGTCACGAACAGTCCCTTTGCTTAATAACTTCGTTATTTTCTGAGCTATTCTCGTGAAATTTAATATTGGTGAGTTAATTACACATATAAACGACTATGCCAAATTTGATCAAGATCGGGTGACTATATCATATAGCTCTCATAGGAACGATCGGTCGAAAACAGTGACTTTTGTCAATAACTTCGTTACTTTTAACGCGATTGCTCTCAAATATTTGTTAGTTCAATATATCTGTTAATGACTGTGACAAATTTGATAAAGATCGGGTAACTATATCATATAGCTCCCATAGGAACGATCGGTGGAAAACAGTGACTTTGATCAATATCGTCGTTATTTGCTATGCTAAGATTGTAGGCCGTTCTTTCGGAAACAGCTTTTTTAGATAAAACGTTTTTCCACTTTGATGGCTATAGGTAAGGAAAAAGTTACCAAAAAAGTTGCAAGGGTATACAAACTTAGACGCGGTCGAAGTTAGCCCCGGCCCTCTGGTTTAATTGCAATTTTGTAACTTTGACAAATTTTAACCGATTTTAAAAAATTATATCTTTTTTTGAAGCTAACAAATTTTTATTTAATTTATGGTGAAATATTAGTCATTATAATTATACATTATTTTAAAGCAAAGAAAAAAAATGCAAAAAAAAAGACAAATAATTGCAATAAACCATAACTACATGAAGAATTAATCTAATTTTTGGAATATGTATTTACAAAATGTATATTTTTATTTTTTAAAGAGTTACAATTGCTCATCTTTTGTGGTGTTTATTATAAATTAGTAAGATTTATTAAATTATTTATAATTAACTCTTATAAATTAGTAAGATTAATTGACCTCAAGCCCACTAGATCCCAGTTTTAGTTAATCAAAACTGAAAAGGTTGAGATCTAGACAAATTTTTATTTGAAATCAGTTGGAAATTGTCGTAGATACAGTCAAAAAAAATGTTGATCCTTCATGCTTGAATTAAGTTTTCAATACAAATTTTCAAAACTTTTCGGATGCATTTAAAAAATACATATGACTTCCTAAATGTTAATATTTTTAGCTCTCACAATTACTCCAGGTGCAAATCTTATAGCAAAAAACACTTTATTATCTAAAACAACATTGTATTCATATTTGACTCATTGGAAATAAATTTGACCAAAGGTAATTAATGCAATTGATAGGCCAACACATTCTTTAATGACATTTTTTTGTGATTAAAGTCAATTTACCACCTAGGTTTTTTTCCACAAGCCATTGCTCGTGGTTCTTCAAATATTTGTTTGCACTTTGGACTTGATTTCTAATTTCCTGCTTGCAACTTACTTTCACATTATCGCTTAACTAAAATATTTGAAAAATCTAATCACAATTCCTGTTTACAATTTCATTCATAACTAAGTACAGAGAGTGAGAGAGAACGTATCTAATCGATAGTTATACTAGAAACACATGCAAATTTACATAGGAATACGTGCTTAATTCAAAAAGTGTCTTATCAGTCTTAAAAAACCAAAAAAAAAAAAAAACTGACAATTTTTAAGGTTGAAAGTATTTCCCATGGCATTCCCCGAAACAAGAGATATTGTTAACACATATTGAAAGAAAAGTAAAACCATTTAATTGGCAAAAAAAAAAAAAAGAGTTCCGGGAATTCGTATAATAAAGAATGACAAAAAAATGGAATGGTAGATAACATTATTATTATTACCATGTACAAAGGGTAAGTCACCGCAGAAAAAAAAGAGCTCTGCAGAGGTTTTTTTTTCGGTTAACAAGGTGTTCATTTCGCTTATGCGGTAAGATATGCATTTGTCATGGGTTTACAATATCAATTACACTTTTGACAATGAAATTTTATCAGTTGGACATAAAATGTAAAAACATTTGCCATTTATTGGTAGTCTTTGATTTGGTCTTAAGTCCTTAGATGCTACCAATCATCTCATCTTGAATAAAAATCCGCCTCACCTCACCTCACTCCCCCAACCAAGAAAAAACTCGTGTTTATTCGTAAACGACTGCGCTGCTTTGACTTCGTTTCTGGCCAACGAATTGAGTTCGTTTTTTCGTGGTGTTGCTGCTGCTGCTGTCAGCGTTTCACAGTTCACTTAAATTCAGTTCTCGTCCAACTGTGCCGGCGAACGGTTCTGCCAAGTGTTCAAGACGCTTGCCAACTACCCCCAAAGACTAAGAAGAAATATTAAGATACAGATACATTTTCAGTGTGTGTGTGTGAAAATAAACGAAAAACTAAATAGGGAAATTCGCGCGCGCAATTTTCAAAAAGTGTCAAGTCTGAAAGTGAATTGATTGGATCATAGAGAAAAAGACAGAGAAAGAAAGAGAGAGTGTGAGAGAGATTGTTCATATATAAATTTCACAAAAAAACGTAATTAAAACATACGAAAAGTTAACAAATATATAAATTGTTATCACTTTTTGCTCTGGCGGCGGTGTCGTTGCTGCTTTATATTTTTTTTTGTTGCTGTTCGCTTTGTTGACTTACAAATTTGTTATGATTTAAAGAAGACAACAGCAGCAACAACAACAACAATAACAAAAACAAAAACATTGTGCATTGTGTGTGTAAATTGGCGCGCAATTTCATTGAATTTAATTTGAGGTATATTGAATGTGCCTTCTGCCTATTACTACTGCCCACTACCCTACCTTAACGGACTGCCTTCTGCACTATGTGCATCAATTTGAAACGGAATTGAAATTGAAAAACGAAAATTGCAATCGCAAAACATTTTGAACTTTGACGCGCCCTTTTTGTGTCTGTGTGTATGTGTGTGAGTGGCGACGCAAAGCCTCTCTCTCTCACTCTGACGTGACCCGTCCTCGGCGACGTGGCGTATGCGTAATATTATTGTGGAAAATAATATGCTGCCAATGAGACAACAAATAAAAAACAAATTCAATTAAATTGTACACTAAAATATATATCTCATCTAAATATATATATATATATATATATACGTATTCATATGTATGTAAACAACAACAAAGCAATTGAAAATGCGATTCATATCGACAACAACTAGAAGAACATCAGCTACAACTACTACAACTACAACTACAACTACTAGACGACTCCTCCACTTCCACCTCCGTCACCACCTGCACCTTCATCCTCAAGTTCCAGATCCAGAGCTCGTATACGGCCGGCTGGCAAGCGGGCAACATGTCAAGCATAATTAATTTTCGATTCTGTTTTTGCTGCCATTGCCGATCTCTTGCCACCTACCGCACCTACAACTACAACAACAACAACACCAACACCAACACCAACACCAACACCAACAACAACAACAACAACAGCTCCTTCAATTGCTCCTCAAGCAACATTTCCATCTCCAATTCTTCGTCATTGTCGTCGTCGTCGTCGTCATCGAATCCCGCCCCCCATCTGGAAGTGTAATTATTACAACGGGTAAATTTTTTTTGTCTTTATATTTTCATTCTGTTTCTTGATACTATAATTATTATCATATCGTTTACTCTTTCTTTCTCTCTCTCTGTTGTTTTTGTTTTTGACATTTTATTGGTGAATTAAAAATTAAGTAGTAACATATTGAGATTGAAACGAGTGCTAGAACAATTTATGATCGCAAATTAATGACACTTGGAAATCAAAGGCAGCAGCTCAAATTACAAATATGCAAAATAAGTAACTACTTATAGACACACATAGAAAAGATACCTCTACATAGACACATATACAAATACATATACATATATTTCTATAGGTCTGTCTGTCTGTCAGAGTTTGTCTTGAGCGTAATTAATAACAAATCAAATTTGCATAGAATTTTGTAAAGCGGAAATTTACAGTTGGAAGCCAGTAAATACATTAAAAAAAAAACCCCAAAGACAATTGAGACGTGAAACAAATATATAAAAATGGAAACAATATATACATTCAGATAAATTGCTATTAATATATGTATTTATATTTATATCAAAAACATTCTGTAGGTAGATAGAACAGGTCTTGGCAAATTTTCTTTAAAAAGTTTCATGTGGTTGTCCTTCCAAAAAACAAAAAACTTTTCAAATTTAATTTCAAGAATTTCCACTCCAACGGGCTATAAACATTTTTTTGCTCTAATTATAATTTTTTTACTGGATAGATTTTAATGAATGACATATTTATAAACAAATTAAATATTTAATGTAATGTCATTATGTTTGTTTTAAGACCGTTTGAGGTATATATATATATTTGTTAAATGGCTAGAGGTCGAATTAAAAAGAAAGGCTGCAAAATAAATTGGTTTTTGAAAATATATGTTCACAGAAAAGGACAATCAGCGATCATTTACTTGTTAGGAAGAGCAAATGACACGTTTTGACATAAAGTTTATTTCTTACTATGTTTAAATCATATACTGAAGTATTTTAGGCCTTCTAACTAGGTTTAAACTATACACTATAGGTTTTTAAGCCCTCTATTTTTAAATCAATCAAAAATTTTAAAAACTATTTCATTTTCATAGTTAGATACTAAGAAACAAGATCTAGCTTGTTTTATTAACTCTTTTAATTTCAATATCTTTCTTTGTTCTTTAGGACTCATACGTATTATAGAAATATTTTCAAATTAAAATGAGAAATTCACATTTCTAGAAAAAAATTAAATTATAAAAAAAGATTTTCCACAATTCCGTAAAAGGTTTTTCAAGAAATTTTAAGAAATTAACTTGTATTAATATTTCACAACAATGATTTATCTGAACTTTTTTCTATATTACGTTATATTAACTTTGATTAGGATTAATTTTAAGTTAAAGGTTTCAAATTCTGGAAGTCCAAATAAATCGTCAATCAAATTTATTGAAAAGAATTAAATGATTATCCTTAATCTTTATCATTCCTAAATTTATGTGTAGCGAAGCACACTGGGCAGCTAGTTAACGGTAAAAAAGGAGTATATAGTCATTGATTTTAAACGAATTTTCACAATTTTATAAGTCATGTCAATTCATATAAAATTTTGAACACAAAATTTTAATTGATTGAACAAATTATATAGTCTCGCTTTATAATAAATAGTTCGAGCATCATTATAATCTCTATTTGGATAGATATTGAACTATATTAAATGTCTATATTAAACATATTCAATTATATCAAATTTATTTAAATAGATTTTAAAATATGTGTAAAATATTTATTTAATATCGATTTTATAGGCAAAAAAAAACTGAGACTAGCAGTCTATGCTAAATTATAGTCTTGAGAACTTTCAAATCACCAAGCTCAATATCATCTTGACGTGGTACCAACAAAGATCATTTTGTTATCCAAGTAAATATGGAGTTATATTGAGATATACTAAGTTCTCCGATCAGCAGACTCCTAAAACTTTATAAAATTTTAATATAATAACTATATTTGGATATTGAAACATGTTGGGAATTACAACTAAAAAATGAAATGTTTGTCTTTCATACTCAAAGCTGATTTTACTATACATATGAACATGTACATGACAACAATATTTCAAATATAGATTTTCTTATTACTCAGACGAATTTCTCTGTCTTTATAAACAATTTTTATAAATAGTTTTTAATTTACATTCATATCAATAAATTTTTATCAAACTTTAAGTTAATACAATGTTTGCAGGACATCAAGCTAAGACTTTTGTGTCATAGACGTTCCCAATATTTGGAAATTTTATCATCTTATCATTAAATTAGGTCTACTTTCGATTTTGATTCTATATAAATTTATGCTATACGAAATCAATGACATTCTAAAGAAATTCATCCACTTGATTCGTTTTCAAGTTGTTTTGCAGATACTCTTTTTATCTGAAATATATCTCAAATTAAAATTTCATCCAAAACATAGCTCAAATTAAACTTATTTACGTATGAAAATGATTGAAGAAGGATACAACAAAAGAGTTTTGATTATTAATGTAAACTTTTAAAATTTTTCAAGTCATCTAAAAATACTCAACTCAATATTTACATGTTGAATGTTTTCTTCCTAGTCAATAGTTATAGTTTACCTTTCATTTCAGTGTCGATATCATAACATATGTATTTATATTGATAATAATCAAGTAAATATTGAAGGAATTTTTACTTGAATTTTTCAATCACAAGTTTTTGTATGTAATTTGCTTTTTGCCTCAACTTCATGGCTTCTGTGTTTGCCTTTGGCAACTTAAAGCTAATTGCACGTTTAAATAGAGATTAAAACGATTCAATTTCAAAGAGCAAATGCCTGGGATTGAGTGTGTGAGAAGTTGTAAAAACTCAAATGATTATTCATTGCACAAATAAAAGAAAAATCACACTTTAATTGTCCAGCCAAGCCAAATGAATCACAATCACAATGACAATTGACATTCGAAGCAGAGCATATTGTTTAACCAATTAGTAATGAGGTGTCAAATCTAGCAAATCTATATATATACATACACACACATAGAGATGGATATATGATATATGTATGTCTATATATATTTGTATCTATATGAAGGAGATAAACTGGTAGATAACTGTCACAGTTTAATATGTTCAAGGCGATAAATCACAACAAGTGCAATTGCAACTTGCAACATTCAGTGGCAGTGGCAATACAGCAAAACAGCTGCAACTCCAATTCAATTGGCCACTAAAGTAAATTGCTGATAATTTCCTGTATTACTTTACTATAAAAAGTATTATCTAGCTTCTTTCGTTATACACACACACACATACATATATACAGAAACACATTCATTAAGTTGAATGAACAAAAAATACAAATTACATGTCATGGCCAATGAAGACGATGGCATAAAAAGGAGAAGAGTCACTCGCAAAACAAACAATCAGTGACTGCAACTGCAACTGCAATAGCAACAACAAGTAGTAATAAAACGAAAGAAATGTTGGTAATAACTGAGCATTGCAGCCACAAAATATCTTCCCCCAGAGGGATCAAGGGAGAGAGGTCTACCCGCTCCCTTCCCTTGCCTATCCATTGGCATGTCTGAAATGTGCATAGAAACTTGCGCGACATAAGAAGGAGTTGTAAATGGAAGGAGTAAGGAATATAGACAATTGGACAGAGTCAGAGTCAATGGACAGGCTCAAATACTCTATACTCTGTCTAGGTGTCGCTTTTTTTTTCTTCTTACTGTTGTTGTTTTTGTTGCTGCTGTTGTTTGTTGTTGGCTTTATAATAAAAATGCAACCATACCAGTTTTGCCAACACACAGACGACGGGGCCAACTCGTTTGCCCCCTAGTATCGCACACCCTCCCTACCGGCCTGCCTCCCTTCGTCCGCCTACCATCAATCGTAGGCCGCAGCAAGACGAACGAGGCGAAACTGAGCGAACCGCCAACTGCAACTGCAACTGTAACTATAAGTAAAACTGCATGTGAATTTAGTTGTTTTTGTTGTTGTTGTTGTTGTGGTTGCTGCAGTTGCTGCTGCTGATGTCCACCCCACATACCCTTGAAGAGGAGTTGAAACAAGTCCCCCAACCCCCCCAATGAAATTGTTAAATATGTTTCGGCAAAAGGGATTGACAACATTAAAATAATTACTATACACTAATCCATAGAGAGATGCCAAATTTTCTGATCATTTCATTTCATTTGGAATTGATTGACAACATACTCCAAACGCAAAATTTTGGGGCAAAAAATTAGAGTTAATACAATCAACTAAAAAGTAGATAAACCTTGCAATTTAGCCGGCTCGAGGTCAATCTTCGAAAAGAAGATTATTTCAAATGCCTTATTTCGCTTCATTTAGTTGCAATTCCCAATTAGTTTTAGCATTAAAGACACGCTATGGCTATTGCAAGTCTGAAGTTCTTTAGAAAAATCTGGTGATGATAGAACTTGGTGGTTCTTCAAATAGCTATACAGACAACCTGCTCACCTTTTTGTGTTGCCTTTGAAATAATCTGCTAAATTGCAAGGTTTGATTTAAGTTTCAAATAGGTCGTAATCTAACCAGATAAAAAGTAAATGTTTAAAAGACTATATAGATATAAAACTTACAGAAATTGTTCTATTAACTCCTTTAAACATACATATATTTGTTAGAGTTTTCCTCATAGTTATTAAAGGTGTAAAATTTCAAACTTTATTTCTTAAATTTATGTTCGATGGAATTTGGAATTATGGTACTCAACTTACTATAAAGAAGAAAAAAGTAACATCATTAGGTTAAGAAGATAAGTGAATCTGGGTAAACTTACAGGCTATGAGGTCTACTCAAGGAAAGGTCCAGGATGTCCAGAAAATGGACAAAGTTTGGAGAGTTAGTTTAAAAAAAATAAAATGTATCAAAAGAATTGCAACACATTTTCTGTGCAGTTTTGAATACTGTACAAATTTTATGGATTACATATGTCAAATTCCAGTAAATTCTATCAAGTCCTCCGTTTTTCTAATAGCCTAAATTTCTATTAGACATAGACACAGTCATTATCTTCTACTCGAGAGAAATGCTTCTCAAGACATTGTTTGATGAATTAAAAATGTTAGATACTCATTTTCAAGGTTTAGAACTTGCCTAAATTATAGCTTTCCAAATCATATATGAATTAAATATTTCACATGGTAGAGCAATTGATATTCATCTACAATTTCTTAAGATTGTTAACTAAATTCAATTTAATAAGGATAGTTAATAGTAGCAGAGCATTCACTTTGAAGCCTTGTGACTTGTAGAACTAAATCTCTTTTTCATTCTTGCTTTATTCGTGTCACTCTTTATTTATTTTTTAGTTCTCCTTGTCTATGTATGGTCGCTCCATGGGCACACGCACCTGTCCAACCATAGAGCCAGGCGGTCTCTGATCTTCTTCGGTCTGTGGTTTGCGGTCAGACCTTCTGTCTGTGATCTGGAGTCAGTAGTCAGTCAGTCAGTCAGTCGGCAATCGACTGCAAAAGTGCAGGTGTTTTGTTTGTTTGCTGGACTCTCTGCCATTCCAGGCTTCAATTTCTGTCTCCGACAATGTTTTTCTCTGCAGGTTTTTAATTTTATTTTTTATTTTTTGTTTTGTGGTGGCGTTGGTTGGTTGGTTTGCTGGTTGGTTGATTGTGGTGTCTCTGTTGCTGCTCTGCTTTGGCTCTACATTTTGTGGCATGGCCTGCATAATAATAATCCGGCAATTAAAATATGATCGCATAATAACTCGACACTCGTGTGTCTTCCTATGATTTATGGCCCAAGTTTTTGGTTGCCTTCCTTCTCTGTGGCCTCTGTCTCTGTCTCTTTTATTTATAGACACTCTCGGGGGTAATTGTGTTGTTGTTGTTGCTGTTGGTTGTGATGTTGCTGTTGTAGCGACTACTTTTTTTACGCATACTTTTGCATTCGCTTAAAGGTAAATTGCTGTCGCCAAGCCAAGTCAAGACCAGAGACCGGCCCGGCTTGGCTCGTTTCGTTTTGGCAAGCAGCAAAAAAAAACCCCAACCAGCCAAAAATGACAGCAAACAAACAAAAACAAAAAAAAAAGAATCATTTGATACGCTCGCCCTGTCGCCTCCTCTCTCTTTCGCTGCTTCTGGAGTGGAGCAGGCGGCGACGACGACGACGACGACGACGCCGACGACTGTTGCTTCTAATAAATTATTTTAAATGCTGACCACAAAAACTGAACTGAAGTTTAAGTGTAACCCAATAGCCCAGGCCTGCTTAATTGCCTGCGTGGGATGTGGGTCTCTTTGGTTCTCTCCTCTCTCTCTCTGTTGGTGGGATTGGATTTGGCCGAGCTGCAGCTGCTGTTGCTGCCAAGTCCAAAGTCTTTTTCTTTTTTTTTTTCCTTTGCTTGGAGACTGTTTGGAGAGCTTGACACGCATTTCACATCATTCAGGGGGTAGTTTCTGCTTGAGTCTATTCTGTTGGGTTCCTTTAATATATACAGATATATCCAATGACGTCAGCCTTTGTGTGTGTCGCCATATGTCGTCTTTTTTTGTAAGTGTGTGTGTGTGCCAGCCAACTACTCTACTTTATAGACATGGACAAAGGCCATGCGTCATCGCCCATAGCCATCGGGCGGCATGGGCATCAGCATGGGCATCAACATTGGCATCGCCATCGCCATCGCAGGTTGGCGTAGCGCGGCTCGGCGTCTACGATGTCTGGCAATTGCAATTTCACCAGCCCCCACTAATAACAGCCACGTCTGCGTCACCCCCGATATATGTATGTACATTTGATTATTTCGCAATGGCACGCAAAAAACAATAACAATAAGACCAGCCACCCAAGCCAATTTACCTACACTTCACAGCGTACTCTTTATGTTTACAATCAAACAAACTAATTAATATTTACCCCACCAAGCCAAACGGCAAAACGGCAGACGGCAGAAGGCAAACGGCAGACGACGGCAATGCCAATGAAAATTCCTCTGATAACACATAAAAATAGACCAGATCCGCAGCAGTACCAGGCCCCCCGAATCCATGCCCGGGCACCCGTACCCCCTAGACCCCAGACTGTGCCAGACTAAGCGGCGTGCGATCTAAAGAGAAAGAAAAACAGAAAATTGTAGAGACTGAGAGACATACAGACAGACAGAGAGATAGAGATAGAGACAGAGACGGAGAGTTTGAGAGCTGGTAGAATGACATAGAGATATCAACTTGGCCAAATAATGACAGCAGTTAGAACTAAAATATGCTCACATCTTTAACAATTATTTTGTTGCTCTTAAAGAGAAAAAGTTACTAATTTACTAGTCTACTGACTAGTAAATATCTAAACTATATAAGAGAAAATTCATCTAATTGATATAGTTAAGCAAACTAAAACAATATATGAAGTTGACCTCAAGTAGTAGTCAAATCGATTCGATACAACTAAAATTCTTGACCCACTTTAAACAAATCGATATTTTTCAATATTTAACAAAGTTTTGCTCAACTTTTTCTATTCGAAGTTGCTTACAAAATTGTATTAAAGAGAAAAACTAGAAAAACTAGGCTAATTTAACTTAACTATCTCCCAGATAGACAAGTACCGATGTTTTACATATTTTTAGTCAACTTTTCTTTCTATTGTTTTTTCTGGCTCCTTGTTAGACCTAACGACCTTGTTATCGATTTCAGAGAGTTCCTTTTTTTTTAATTTTGTACATTTAACCAAAATCTTTGATCAATCAAAAAGATGGACAAAATTCACGAGAAAGTAAAAAAGAACTAATAATCTAAATAAAAACATATATTTTTATCCACAATTAAAGTTCTAATCGAATCTTTAATACTGAATTAATTTTTAATGAATCCTCAAGAAACATATTTGGATTTTTAGAGAATTTCATTAGCAATCCTAAATGAATCTTTACTGTGTAATCAAAAAATCTACAAATTTCCAGAGATATGAGATTGAAAATCTTCAAGAAATTTCGCATATTAAGTTTTTTGCATGTTTGAAAGTTTCCTTTCTTGTTTCATTCCTTTCATTCCAAAATTTGAAATCCTGATGAGTTATATTGTCAAATTTTGAATTGAAATTTGGTCATTCTTTGCCTGAAGTCGAGTTTTAAAATAATTAAATACTAACCAACTTTCGATTTTTATGAATAATTCTTTTTATGACTTCATCTCTTCACTTAATTGATATAACATATAATATATGTATATAAGCTGATCGAACTAAAGAAACTATCTTTCAACAATTATTGTAATAATTGCGAAAATGTTTTTATTAAATTAGTCACATTGATTAGTACTTTGCACGTGATTTGAGTGCTTATTACTCATCAAACTCAGCAGGTCTTTGTGAATGAAAACAAAGAATGAATTGTTTTAATCTAAATGAGTTTATATTCATTTTAATCAAATAGATTAAGAGTATTTCTTGATTTAACCAGCTGGAAATGAAATTAACTTGTAATCAACAGCCATCAAGTACCAACATACTTGACTTAAGTAGTACACACACTCATCTTCTTCTTCTTCTTTTTTTTGTTATTTCATTCATTCATTTTGCTCTGAATTGCTAATACGCCGTGTTGTGCCACATCGTGTGCACAGTTATTTACTGACTGCAATTGCAACAATTTACTCAATGCAGCCAGACAAAATGGCGGCAACAAATACACACACACACACAGACACTGAAGAAAATTGTAGCGAATTCTGCCTCTCACCCATTTCTGACTGCATTTTGTGCGTGCCATTTAACTTGACAAGCTCATTTGTTGCAGCAGCAGCAACAGCAGCAACAACAACAACATCAATTCATATGCCAAGCATGGAGATAGAAAAAAAAATGAAAACAAATATATACAATTGTTTACAACATTTATTTATCTATGTTCCATACTAAAGTGTGTTCTTATTGCCTCGGCAGGCGGTCGAGTTTAAGTTTCAATTTCTGTCTCTGAGTCTGAATCGAAGGCCCGAGGTCTGACAATGTCAGCCGCCATACAATTGGCATGAGCTAGCAAAAACAAACAAACAAACAAACGAATAAACAAATGTGCAAAAAAAAAAAAACATACAAAATTGACAGAGGGAAATAGTTCATATGAAAAATACGTCCAAATAAAACAATTTTGATAACATTAAATACATATTATGAATACGTTTAGTTCAAAGTGACAAAGTCCATTTCCCCATATTTACTTAGGTGTTTAGAAAACACAATCAAATTTTTGATTTCTTAAAAATAGAAAAAGTAAGCGCCATTTAGTTGGAAATTTGCTAAATATAGAAAGGTAAATAAAGTTTGTTCACTTATTGTTAGATTATAAATCAGTTGGGTAAGGTCAGTAACAGTTTTCTTCGAATTTCTTTATCGTGTACTAGGGGGTTAGATTTTTAAAGGGCTGCATACAAAGGCAAAACTATACATTCTTGTTAAGCCCTATAAAATAAGAGAATACAAATAAATAGAAAGCACTTTCTTTCGTAATGGAAAAGAAAGAATCAAAGTAAATGGGACGGACATTTCTAGGTTTTTTTTTGGTTTGCAAATATTCAATATATTTTATAAGCTATTTTCAAAAGCATAGCCAGCATTCAAATTAGGGCGTTTCAACCCAATTTTTTAATACATTTTGATTTCAAATCCTAAAAAAAATGTAAAATAAGACATTTTTGATAACAAATTGTATCAAAGGAATTAATAGAAACAAAAATTTAAAGAACTTTTATTTAGAATTGAATGAGTTTCTAAAAATATTTATAAAATTTAACGCTTTAGTTGGTGGCAGCAGCCCTACCCTGGCCATATCTGTCGACCCTTTGGCTCCTGTTAATACTCATTTTTCAACCCCAGACAAGCTTTTGGGAATATTTATGCTTATTTGAATATACATACATAGGTTGGTTTTTTTTGGACCTTTTCTGTAAACGTGATAGCTAAATGTTTGCTTTACGTCACATCAGTTGTGTGGTTTTTGTACAGAAGCAATCATTAAGACAAATCTAGTTGTTTAAGCAATGCCAAATCGGGTAATGTTTCCACTTTTGTCTACTATTAAAACCGTCTAGTTTTTATACGAAAGTGGCTCAAGGATACATGGAGATTTTTTATTTAGCTAAACTCATTACTTCTACTCTATACTCCAATTTAAATCAAGTTGTCGAACTATATACTATAACCATAAGTAATCAAATACAAAAGTCGTATAAATCGAGGATATAGCACAATCGTTCCCCTCTTAATTTGATATTTCTATGTAAATATAACTACAGATGTGCATTTATGTATTATTTATGCAAAAAATTAAAAAAACAACAAGAAAAACAAAAAAAAAAAATATTTCGAAGAAAAACTTAAAATAAAATTGCCATAAAAATGGAAGCAAAAAAAAAAAAGCAAGAACAACATTTTATTGTGATAATCATATGTTAATTTCAAATCAACGACCCAGTCCACAGTCTCATAAACACACTAATTTATGTCTGTCTCTGTCGAAATACAACACAACAACAACAATAACAACATCAACAAAAACTTAAGCCTAACAATCGATAAAGAAAACTCGAGAAAATCAAGAAAGAAAAGCTTCAACAAACAAGTCGAGGTATTTTAATTTGACCGAGTTTATTTAGAATGTAAACTGCACTGAAGTAAAGTCAAGTCAGGTCAAGTAGAGTACAGTAAAGCTTTGTTTCTTTAACTTAAAATTAGAATACTATTATTGCACTTGTATTTGGGGCAGCAACACATGAGCAACATTTGCCACCTTCAATGTGGATTGTAAATTAATTAACACTTTGCCCCACGAAAAGGAAAAACATAGATAAACAAATATTATACCCCCACATGAGGTTCCATTTTGATTAGTTAGTATTTAGTGTAGTCATTGATTAGAAGGCAATGAACACTAAGTAAATGAAACACACAAATCCTATATATACCAGAGTTTGTCAAATCAACAGCTTCAATTCCTTTCCATAGAAAAAAATGTGTAAAATAAATTGTATAAATTGTTAACAAGAATTTCAACGATCACTAAATGAAATTACAGAACGAAAGACTCTGACAACGAACCACACACAAACCGTTGAAATATTCAGGCCAACTGAAAACGGAAACTGGAAAACTGAATCATGTCTGAAAAATGTTTCAAAATCAGTCATATTTATGATTATTATGAATTTTTGTTTTTTTTTTTTTTGTTTTCTGCTATTTGTTTTTATACCCATATCCAATTTCAAGCGTGTGTCTGGCGCCCCATAATCAGGTCCCCTTTCCCCTTCAATATCCATCTAGCCGTTCACCTGTCCATTGTCCATCCACCTGTCCGGGCCATTCCATTCCATTTCGTATATTGTTTTGTATATCAAAAAATATGCAAACAATTCGCATTTGCGTGTTAATCAATAAATTTGACTGTGAAAACCATTTTGATTGTTGAATAATATACCCTGAAACCCCCCGCCGAAAACAAAATCGACGTCACATATAGACAGAAACAATAATAACAACAACAAAACTTAGTAAACTTGTTTTTCTTTCTTTCTTTTTCTGTTTTTTCAATACCCTTTCGACAAGATGTTTAACTTATGGCCAGAGTTTTGAAGAGTTTTAAAGAGTTTTAAAGAGAAACATGTCGTTTAGTTTTATCCTATTCGATCAAAAAGGACATATGTATATACATAAAAGCGATTTAATTTGTTGTTCTCCAGATTCGGATTCTATGAAGAATTGTAAGATTCTATGAAGAATTGTAAGATACTACTTAAGAAACCATAAGTATGTCTATAAAGGTGAGGTTCTCTTATTTGGTCTTTTTAGGGTATATAAATGAAACTTGTTGCTAAAAAATTAATCAGAATTAAGCCAAATATACTTGGAACAAAAAATTTTATATTTTAAAATGCCTTAAATTGAAAAATATAAGCTAACAAGGACAAAATCTAAGAAACTTCATCGTTGAGAAGTCTAAAATTTAGACATTTGTTTTCTTGTTGAAAATATTTCAGAATCCTTTATAGAATCCAATTTTGGTGTATCGTTAAGTTAAGTTATTTTTGATCTATCCAAATTGAACTGCTTTATTCATATTTAATTTGGCAATTCTTGAATTAATAAGTTTCATAAACTTAAAAGTTATTTAGGATTTTTCTCATCTGTTTAGTTTTTGAACTTTGTGAAAAGTTCTCAATCGGTTCGAGGTTTATCCTAAGAAGAAGCTCGTTTTTATAAAAAGCTCGAAGAGAAGATCAGACTGTTATTATATAGTTACTTTTTAAAGGATCTTACATATATATTAGCAATATGAAACATCCCAAAGAGTATAAAATATTCGTTGCTATGAATTTTTGTTTAAAACCACAAGTTATGTTTGTTGTAGTTGTTGTTTATTGCCAAATAAATATCGGTAGTAAATTGTTGCCAGCCAAAAAAAAAAAAAAAAAAAAAAAAATGTTTCTATGGAAATGTTTAAGCACACACATTTTTGTGCATATTTTAAAAGAGAGGAGCCACAAAGCTACTTTTTTGTATTAGTTATTTTTGTGTGTTTGGTTTTCTTTTGTGCATTGTCATTAAACAAATGTGCCAGAAGCAGCAACATCATCAACATCAACATCGACAGCAGCAGCAACAAATTTTGGATTCGGGTTTGGCACGTCACACGCTGGAATTCCCATATATATGTATATAGACTTGTATTGTCTAAAACAAAATATAAAAAAAATCACAAAATTGTTTACAGCTATACACACAACAGTGAGAGCTAGAAAGGGAGAGAGACACCGAAAGAGAAAGAGAGGGCAACAGGGAGGGCAACAGAGACGGGACTCATCTTCATATCAAACCGGATTCGATATCAAGACATGAAAAAATTTATTTATATTTGTTTTTTTTCCAATTTTGATTAACTTTCGCCTAAATAATTGCACAATTAAAAAATGTTGCCTATATCTATATTAATGTCTGATCTATAAAAAACTTACTACACACACAAACACACACACACACATTGCTTGAATATTCTGAACTCAGAACTCTGTCTGTGTATTCAATTAATTGGCTCTGTGGCATCTATTTTTAGATTTTGCGGTAAATTTGCTAATAATACTCAAATTTCAATAGCAGCATAATAATAAAAATAACAACAACAATAAAAATTAATAATAATAAAAACAAAAAAAAAATTCATTTATATATAAATAATTAAGAGTGTGTAGGCTAAATTTGTTGAAAATTCTTAATTAGAAGCAACAAAGAGCACTTTGAATCAGTTGATCGTGAGCTTAAATGGCAAAAGTGTTTCACATCTGAGATTCAAAGAGATTTTATTCAATGACTAACACACACACACACAAAGAGACACAAAATTTGACCCAAAAAGGCCAACAAAATGAAACTTCAAATGAAATGATCGCATAAAAATGATATTAAATATTATTAGTCATGATTTTGTTAATGTTGATTTCGTAGAATTTTTTTCTTTACCATTTAAAGTACTATAAATATTTGAAAATATTTATCGGTTCTTAAAATTTTATAATTCATCCGAATACAGACTTCCAGTTTTGGGTGGTATAAGTACCTACTAAACTAACTTGCTAACATAAATGGATTTTAATTACCTGATTATCTGATTTAAATTATATGATGCGTTTCACAAGAAACACTAAATTGGTTTACTATATAAGCCAGCTACACATTAGACAAACCGAAATCTTCAGACTCATATTTAATCCTTTTTGTCATTGATCAGCGATGGATCTTTATTGTCTTAGTCAACAGGAAAATGGTCAATACGAAATAATAAATAAACTATACCGATGTTAGTACCGATTTCTAAAAGTTAAGAATGGATAGACCCAAAATATCTGAACTTGTTATCTGCTTACAAATAAAACTTTACATTTTAGCTGAATTTTTTCCTTTACATTTTTCCTAAAATTCACTACACTTTAAGTATTTATATTCTGTCCTTATTCTCCCTGAAATTTACTATTAACAATTTCTTTAAAAGATTTATTTCGAAACGTAGATGAACATACATAAATAGATATGAATGATATAGTTTGATCTGCCCAGTTGCATATAGTAGAAGACTCAAATGCTCAATAGGATGTGGAGTAAAGTAAGGAAAATAAGTCTTCTCCTCTTCGATTTCCAGAAAGAAGTCATTTTTATATTTCGGTTTCAGGAATTAGTAGCTTTTTATGAGCCATGTAACAGAAGCTTTTAGAAAATGTTAATGTAACTACAGTGGTAGAAATTCCAATAATCTTAAACAAATAATATAAGGAATCTTAATATATGTATACAATTGTAAGCTAACGATGGAGAAGTCATCCAACAGATATGATATGAATATAATATAAATATACATGCATGTATAACTTTTTTAAGATTTATTAAAGATAAATAATGTGTTTGATCTGTATAGTTTGATTTTAAATCATTTTTTGATCAACAAAATTTGAGTCTTATGAAAAAATTTAAAAAAAATATTATCTCTTTATGCTAAAATTTTGAAAAAAAAAAATTTTGAAGTTCTTAATTCCTTAAATCATAACTAATTCAATTCACTACAAATTACTTAAGTTAGTCCTGTGAATTAGCACTTTATTTCAGCGTCAGGAACTATGAATTTAAAAATACTTAAAAAAATATATTTCCTTTTTCTCAATTTCGAATAAATTTGGCCTAAATAATTGGACCACTAAAAATGTTGTCTACATCTCTGTCAACAAATTTATTGTTTGAATTCTTAAACTCAACAAAGATCCTGTCGTAAAATATTGTCCAACAATGTAAAAAATATTTAAAGTTGTCAAAAGTAGTATCAATTGTGTAGTTTAGGCCAGCCTAAGAAGTTTGTGTTTATATCATTAAAAACACAAACTTTTACCTTTTTGTGCTGCCTATGAAATAATGTTTTTGGTAAAATTGGTTTAAGAACCAACCAGCCTAAGGGCTGGCCTAAACAATTTTTAACCATGAGGTTGAAACCACCAATTCCTATCCTAAGCAAAGTTTGCTAACGAATTTTAGAGTTATAACTAATTGAAAATAAAAAAAAATTGTCATTATCCAGAAGGCAAATTTACTGTCCATTTAAACTCCTAGATCTAGCACTTTCTATTAGCTTAGTTTAGTCTATAATCTAAGAGGCCCTCCTAATGATTTACTTATTATTGTCTGACAAATCAATAACAAAATTTTAATAATTTCATATTATAATTTAATTCCTAGTTTATAAACGTTTATTGAATATTTTTATTTTCCTTTTGAAAGAGAGAACAAAAAAATTGTGAACGAACATTAATCTTAATCTTGTGTGTAAATTGCCAACCATAAAACTGAAGGCATTGAAGTGTATTTGCCTTTGAATAAGTGTATACAACTTAATTTCCAAGCTGTTAACGATCATTACTTTTAGTATTTCGATTTCTATTCAATTCATTTGCAGCAATCATGTCTGATTTATAGACCAAGTTCAACAATGCTCAATGTATTTGTTTAAGTATTAAAGATACATATATATATATGTATATATGTTCCATAATCGTCTTGAAAACTCGTATTGGTCGTTGTGCAAGATGCGTGACTTTTACGATGCACTTATTCTACGGATAATATATTCCATCACAATGGAACAATATATAGTTCTTAGCTCAACTCCTCCTGTCGGCTGGTAAATGGGATTTTAATAGCTGGGCTTTTGTTTCGTTTATTGATCCATTTATTGGGTGTGTGTGCGAGTGTCAGTGAGTCTGTGTGTGTGTGTGGCCCTCAAGAGGGACAGAGTCTTGAGGCCTTATTCATCTCAATTCAGGTCTTATTCCTGGGCAGGGCTCGGTTTGGCTTGGTTTAGTTCGCTACGATTCGAGTGTCGAAGATGAGAATGAAGACAGTTAATGGCATTGCTAGTTTTATATGTATCTTGTATCTTTATAATGTCGATCAGTTGCAATCTGTTGCGACCCAACCCCGCCCCTCTCTCAATCTTCATCTCTCTATCCACGATGTTCGTTTCTGCCTTACATGCTCATTATGTCAAGTTGTCATGTGGTTTTCTGTTGTCTTCATCTCAAATTGTTGGCAATAAATGTTGGCCAAACCAAACTGACTGACTGACTGACTGTCAGACTGATGTAAAAATATGCAAATAAATTGAAATTGTGTGGAATTCACTGGCGCCATTTTGCTAGAGATTACAACTGATCTTTGTGCGAGAATTCCTCTCTCTCGTTCTCTCTCTGTTAATTGAATTAAGGCCAGGCCAGGCTAACTTAGTGGAAAAGTCGTCAACCTGTGTGTGTTTGTGTGTGTGTGTACAGGTAATTGGCAACGCTGATGCCGCCTGCCGCCTAATGGGCAAGATTTTTAAGTGGAATTCGCTTTGTGGCGATGGCTAGTGTATGATAAGGCCGAACCAAAAGGGACTCCTTGACTACCTAGCTAAAGCTATGGTCATGTCTAGACAGTGTCTGCATGCCATGCGTAACCCTTTTGGTTGAGGTACTACCAATTTGTTGCAGTTGCACTCCAGCTCCCTGTCAACGCACACACACACACCACCCGCCTTCTAGAGTAGCCTTAATTGCTCGTTGACGCCAGCCATGTCGGCATTAGAATCGAAATCGCAGTCGCAAGTCTGGTCAGGCGCTAACCCTATAATCAATGACCGAGGGCCGCCAGCGATTTTAATTGGCACGACATCGTCAACGCCTTGGGGGGCGGCCAATTATATGTATAATATATCTACACACACACACACACAAACACTCGCACACCTACTTTTACTTAGATTCTAAGCATTTTTTCGCCTTATAACAACTAGTCTTGGCTATTTATAGCCACCTTCTAAAGCCCACTTCTGACATGACAATTTCATCTCATCATCATCATCATCATCATCATGATGGCAATCGCCATCGCTATAGCCATCGATAGAGTATCCCCTCCCCTCCCCACCCTACCTCACCCACTCGAACGAACATTAACCCAAACCCCAACGCGCACAACTTTTCGGAAATTGCGCACACATGTGGCACGACCACACGATAAGCATGTTGGGCTTAAGAACTCAACTGAGCACAAGAAACTATCGTGCTTTGGGTTCTTTTGATTTATCCCCCAACCCCAAGTTACCCACTCCACCTCCCCCTACACATACACGCACTCGTACTTCAATTTCAATGCCACTCGCTCGGCAACAAAAACAAAAAAAAAAGTCAAATCTAATAAAACCATTGAAATTTACGTGGTTCATGTCGTTGAAGGAGGAACTTTTTGATTAGTTTTGAAAGTCAGAGGAAACTCCATGACATTGAGACAAAAACAGAAACATTATGACGAAATTCCTTTTTGTAGGCTAATCAATGGAAGTGTTGTAAATAAATTTATACCCTCCACTTAACTAAGCATGGACTAAACTAAATACATTAAGTGTTTTCTCTTTCCCTTTTGGGAGATCCCAAAAATAGGATACATATTTGTTTTCTGTGTTTGTCTGTAATTAAAATTAATTTGCTTGGGGATGAAAAATTGTAAAACTTTATTTAGGTTGCTTATAAAAATTATACTCACTTTATCTCTTGACACGGTCTTGTCATTATTCTAGTTTATGGTCGAGTAGTTAATTTTTGGTTCCTTTCAGTAATTAAATAATTTATACACTTTCATCTCGCTTTTACTGCCGTCATCTATAAAAAGGTCTCATATAAAATACTTATATTGAAAAACAAGACATTCCATTTTCCAAAGTGTTTTTTTCCCCAAAGCCTCTCCTAGATAAGAAATATCTTTAAGGTCTAGAAAGACAGTAAAATCGTAATAACTCATCAAGACCAAAGAACTTTCCGAGGCTTGGTTTAAAATTAATTGGAATTGGAATGATTTTCTTTCATTATAGATCAGATATTTATACCCTTTAATATACTTGAACATATATATTAAAAATTCAAAAACTTACTTAAATGTTTTCTCTTGAACAATTAAAGTGCACTTATAATTAGTGAAAATGTAATGAAAAAAATAGATTTTCGAAAGATTATCTAGAAAGATTGTTGATTATCGGTAGAATAAGATATGCTATGTAAACATAGGATAACTTTAATATTAAATTGTGTTAATTTAGGATAAAGTGTCATATTTAACTAATAATTAACCATATTTCTAACTAATCTTTTTGTAAATTTAGGAGAATAATTGTAGGATCTACAAGTAATATATACATATACCTATTTCTATAAATTGTCTCAGCAATATAGGAATATACATATGTAGTTCAGACAATTCATATAAAAAATTTAAGCTAAATATCTCATTCGACGAATATTTGTCTATACTTTTGAATTTTTTAATAATAAAATAGGTCCTCGATATTAATTTCACTTGTGAAACGGCATCAAAATAGAACAATTTTAAAGAACAATTGATATTTCAACTTCTTTTTAGTTTTTTAGGAAGCTTTAGCTTTAGTCTTTGTCAAGTACGACAATATTTTTTGTTTACAATCAATTTAAAGTATGTCTGTTTTTATTTGCTCATATTAGTTAAGGTTAATCCATTAAGATTCAGCAACCTCAAATTATTAATTTATTTACAATGTTAGATGAAGTTTGAATTCTAGACCTTAACAATAGAATAGGCCTTCGGCTAAACCTCATATTAACTAAGAGACAATTAACTAGTAGTCATACTGCAAAGCGCAAACAAAAGAGTTCGATTTGAG
This sequence comes from Drosophila willistoni, assembly GCF_018902025.1. Classification (NCBI taxonomy): domain Eukaryota; kingdom Metazoa; phylum Arthropoda; class Insecta; order Diptera; family Drosophilidae; genus Drosophila; species Drosophila willistoni. Next base: position 2,683,787 of record NW_025814046.1, read on the forward strand.
TTTCCAGTGTTGTTCCTCAAAAGATCTAACTACTTATAAAATGTTTAAAATTATTCTAAATATTTATTTTCCACTGTAATCCCCTAAAAGGACAAACTATTTATAAAAAGTTTCAAATTATTGAAAAAATCATATCAGAAAATATATCTAAAACAGAATTTAAAACAAAGATCAGCCTCAGAACCAATTTACCCCATTAATTTTTAATTTCCTTTAGCTAGATAAATCTTTAAAATATATTCCCATTTAAAGAAAATGTAGAAAAGTTCCGATTCTTGTTCATCAATCTCATTCTGCAGTGTAATCTTGTTTAATTTTCCGTAATTATCTGTAAAACAGACAATAAATTTAATTTTCAACATTTCCTGTTTTCATTATGTTGAAATTGTTCTTTGTTTTCCCCCTTCCCCCACTTTTTTTTTGAGTTTTCTGAAAGAGTTTTCTGGGTTTTCTCTTCTGCCTTGGCATGCTATAAATATCAAAAGATTTTTCATTGTCCTTGTATCAGTGTGTGCCTCATACACTCGGAATTCATTGACAAATTGCAACTAATCAACAATAAACTACAAACGATTCAACTTCATGTGGCATATGACACCTTTCTCCTCTCCTCCCCTCCCCAACCCCCTGCCACTTGTCCACATATATGAAGCTGCCATGCATTTTGTTAGTGCTTTTGGTTGCTTATCATCTGAGTGCAGAAATCATTAATAAGTAAATATATATTTGTATATAATTTAATGTATAATATTCAAAGTATTCTCTCTGTTTCTCTCTCTCTCTCTGTGTTGAGCTGATAACGTGCAGTTTTTGTGACAATCTTTTGTTGTTGTTGCTGTTGTTGTTGTATTGACTCTCGGTTATAACATTGTTAGGTCAAGCACCGCACAATTTGGTGTTACAATCTGAGATTCAGTCAGTAAAAACTCAAAAAAAATAATGCAGCTCTTATTAGGGTGTGTCCAGGTGGCAATCGTCAGCAGGTACATTTCCAGTTGTATCTAGATACAAGGTGAGACATCTTATAATGCGTATCCGCATTGCTCTTTTCTCTAGCCGGCAAATCTTGGCGCCACTTTGAAGGTAGAAATCAATAAACGAAAACACAGACAACAACAACAACGCTAGAAAACAAATCAAAAGAGAGAAGTAGAAAAAAAATATATAAAAAAAAAAATCAAACAAGAAAACATTGGCAAATTTTTATTTTTGATTTCTTTGGCAAATAATAAAAAATTATGCTGAACTACAGACTAACAGACAAAATCCAAAAAGGCACACAAAAAAAAATAAAATTAATTATAAGTCAAACAAGCATTACAATAATATTTCTCTTTTGCCTGGCGCCAGTCGACAAAAAATCATTAACATTTTTATGACCCAACACAGAACAAAGAGCACCTTGTTGTTACCTGTACACACACACACACACAGACTCCTCATCTCATCTGTGTGACGAAGACCTTTCAGATAAATTCGCAAGAATTTTGGGTAAAAGTCATAAAACTTCAACCGTAACCGAAATGCGGATATTTTGATGTTGATCTAGGCAAGTGCAAAGATCAAAATCAAAAAAGAAAAAAAAAAGGAAAGAAAATACATTTCGATAAGAATCACTAAAATATACTCGGCCAGTTGCCATTAGGTCGGTTTGCACTTCACAAGTCATTTCAACTCATCACATTAGATATATCTATATATATATATATAAATATTCTCAGTGAAGACTTTCTTAATTTAAACAATAATGTGAAAACACCTGCAAAATATCTAAACAATTTCTATTTTGACTTTTTGCATCTATATTTATAACTAACCGGCTTGATCTCTTTTTTTTCCCAATTTTTTTCCAGCCATAATTCCAAGAGCAAGAGCAACAACAACAACAACAACAACAAACCGAGCTAAAAAAGAAAACAATCTAAAAGATATATAAATATATATACCTAGAAACATATTCAAGTGAAATATTGATGCAGATTTTCAAGGAACTGAAGCTACATCATCATCTCAATCAGCAAAAAAATCCACACAAAATTGTGAAAATGTGTTGCAAATCAAATGGCGGCGCCAAGTGGAAAAAATGCTCCTCCTACCCCATGGCCAAGGGCATACAAAGAGATCAGCAACAATCTCACAATATGATCACAATTCTAACACTAATCCTGCTGGTCATCATTCAAATGCAAGTGGTCAGTGCCGGCGTAGGCGATGGCCTTATGGGTAAGAGATAGTAGTTAAATTTACCTAACCAATTAAAGTCTTATATTAGACTTATGAATCATTAATTTACAAGTTTTAGTTCAATCAATTCCTTAGAACATTTCTGACTCATTCACTGTCACATGTTATGGTCAATGCATTTGACTTTCAATAGTTTTAGTTATATAGTTGTTTAATTACTTTCAAAAGTACTTCAAGTCGCTAGTCTAGATCTGCCTGTTGGGGCTGTTGGGGCCTGTTGTTAGGCGCACGCCTAAAGTCTAGCATCACATTCCACATACACACGTGCCGCGTCTCGCCTCTATTTCCATTCCCAATTCCCATTTGCCATTTGCCATTTGCCGTACCCCTCATAACATTCCCAATTCAGTTGTCCGCGTCTCCGTCTCCGTCTCTCGGATGCTGGCGCTTAATCTGTGATTGTGATTAATCAGTCGACACCGTCGAAGTCGTCGTCGTCGTCGTTTGCCGTCTGTTCCGTTCCCCTGCCATTTGCCAAACCAATCCGGGAACGGCTACTGACTCTGAACATATTCAATCTCTTCTTGTCTGTTGTTTTTTTTTTTATTTTGTCGATAGATTTATTTTGCTTGTTTTTTGCTAAACACATTGATTGGGTTTTTACGACCAAGACGACGATTGTGTTAAATAAAAATAACGCATAAATTAGATATATTGCAATTTCGATATCGGGTTACTTGAACCAAAGTTCATTAAAACTCAAAACAACAGACCAAAAAAATAAAAAAAAATAAAAAAGAGTGGAGTAAAAAAAGAGAAAGGTATATAGAAAGTCAAAAATCAAAAATGAATTTTCACTTGATTTGTTTATGAATGACCCACAATATGTTGGTGGCGGTGGCTAGTGGTGGTGGCAGCTTCTACAAACAAAAGGAGCTCGAAAATTATTGGTCACAGCAGGATACTTTCGCATAACAGGAAAGGCCACAGGGTTACCATCATTATCATCATCATCTTCAAAGGTTTCCTCTTCTACCACAAATATATAGACGAATATAGACAGAACAAACAAGCAACCAAATTATACAAATTGAATGAAAACGAAAAACAGAAAAAAAAACACTGGCAGTAGGAATAAGATCATGGTGAATGAGAAGAGAAGACTCATGATAATGTCGAATCGTAACTGAGCCCCCAAAGCCGCCCACTGGGACCTGTGGAGTCAGATACGGCAGCAATGGCAATCCCAAAGAAGGTAGCATTCATCTCTGCAATCACCATACACTGAGAGAAATCCAACATAACTATATCAATCAATTTATTTTGTTTGCTGAACTAGATTATTCAGTCAGGGACAATCTGACTAGCTGCAAATCAACTTTCTTAATTGACTTAACTTAATTGAGTTAAAAATGGAAAAGATATATAAAAAGTATGAAACATATAGCAAGTTTTTGAAAATAGGCTGATCATTATAATAATAATCTTATATTTACTTATATTTGTTATTATCGCGTTTAGCATAGGATAAGATTTCTTGGCATATGTATGTCTAAGAAGTTATCGATCTGATTCGGCTCACTATCTGTACATAAAACTTATCGATCATACTCTTTTCATATTAAATTTATATTAATCTAATGCAGCTAAATTTACATATTGTATGTACATATATATGGAAGACCAATATCCTCTTAATCATTTCAGTATTATGAGATATTATTTGATATTAGAAGATATTATTTGGCTCAGTTTTAATAACTTATCGATCTTATTTAACTCGGTATATAAAGCAAGTCATATATAAAGTTTATAAATCTAACTAAAAGAGCGATAATCTCTTTTGAACGTTTGAATATTTTGAATATTTGAACGTTATTTATACTAATCTGCTTAGTCAGTGGAAGGTATCAATCTTACTTATGTCAGTATTTAGAACCTATCGATCTATTTATATGACGTATGTAGATCTAACTTTGCTTGGTGTCTTTAAATTATTATTATCCCTTAATTGGATTATTAATTATATCTAGCAAACATAAAACAAATCGATCTAATTTAGCCGAGTATAAAGAACTTATCGATCGTATTTAGCCTGGTATGAATTGCTTATGGAACTTACTCAGTAGAGAAAATTTATCCATCTTATTCTTACATATAGAACTGAATTGTCTTTCATCATAGTTGTATTTGGGACCTAAGATCCTTATATGGCTTAGTTTTGACTATCTTATCACTACTATATTATTAAAAAAATTATCGAAGTCATGCAGTTCAAAAAATATTGATCTTATTAAGCACCTTTTATTCTCTCAGTGCACATTTGGGGAGGAGAATGGGCATAATTCTTTTGAGCTTGTATTTGTAGCGCCGGCGTCTCCTCCATTTATCAACTGGCACACAGATCCATTCGTTTCTCAGTGTGGAGTGTGTGTGTGTGCTTGTGTGCGTTTATCAGCACATTGCAGGTGGTCCTACAAAAGAAAGAACAAAACAAAAAAAAAAAAAAGAATCCAAAGAAGAGAAGACTTTGACTGCGAGTCAGCCCGGGGTCGATTGCTGTCGACAATGTTTCCGTTTGCCTTCTGACTTCAGTTTGGCTCTGGCTTTGCTTTGCTTTTGCTTTGTTGTTCTGGAAACATGTTTAACATGCGGTGCTTGGCTACTTTTTTTTTCTTAGCGCCAGAGAAGGTGGAGGCGGTGGCCAAGAAGGAGGAGGAGGAGTAGGAGAAGGAGGTGGAACGTGCAGCAGACCCCAGGTAAAGGTAAAAACCAAACAATGCGATACCATCCCGATAATATGCGGGCAAAAGGGAAACACAGAGGGGACCTACACACACACACACGCTCACACACACACATGCGGCGATTTGCTCTAATCTTTGTTGGGGTTTTGGGTCACGTGCTTTTGGGTTATTCTTTTTTTTTTGGATAACATCTCTGTCTCTTCAGTCAGTGGGCAATTTCCGGCAATTGTTGTTGATATTGTTGTTGTTAGTTTTGGTTTTTCTGTAAATGAAATATTTTGTATGTTTTGTCCGCAAAAGGAAATGTGCGTTAATCGTCAGAGATTTCCAAGAAGAATTTATGGCCTAGTCATTAGATAAGTTTATTTAATTAACCATTTCTTCATATCTTAACTCATGCACTTCCACTTCTTGCTGCTATCTTATTTACAGGTCACATTGAATCCTGTTCGAATGAAGGCGAAGAAATTCAACTTGCTATAAAGAACTCCAAATGCTTCAAATGCAGCTGTCAGGTAAGTCCAAAACATTTAAAGGCTCCAAAAATCCTAGCCAAAAAAATTACATAACAGAAAAGGCAGAAAAGGGAGTCAGAATATAAAGTGAAATAAAATAATATAAATCTCCTAAACTTGTTCTCTCCGCATGATGCCCCAGCTAGACAGCCGGAAATGTATGACCGAGAATCCTTGCCAAAAAAAAAAAGCAGTAGAAAAAAAAGTGTACAGCGAAAGGTTATTTGAGGGGAAAACCCTCGTAGCGTAAGATCTTTGGCTTTGTGCAAAAATGTTTGTTTGTTTGTTGTTTCTTGTTTCTTGTTTGCCTTCTGCATTTGTTTGGCCTCTCTCCCGCATTTGCGTTGATTTTTTGTTTCTTTTTTTTTTTATGATCCAAGGTCGTCAAACGGGTTTCTTTTTTTTTTTTTTTGGGATGCCGCTAACCACACATGGCAAATCGTTTGACAAACACTTGGCGCCCCTAAGAGCAGCAGCAGCAGCTGCGGCAGCGTTGCCAGACTTCCCGACTTGGGACTCTTGTGAGCCCGGCTTGTTGCTAATTTAACGCTAAGCGCTGCTAAATGTTGTTGACGCCAAACTCTGACGCCGCCGCTGCTCCAATTTAACCGCCAAGCTTTCACGACGTTTTTTTTTTTTTTTTTGCCAAAGCTGGCGCCGTGGCTATGCGATGGATCGATCGATCGAACGTTCGATTCGATTGATCGCCTCCAGCTATATACAATTTCATTGTCGTCGTCGTCGTCTCCGTCGTCGTCGTCAAGTGGGCGTAACCAAAAATGATGATGAAAAAAAAAACAAAACACAATGCTGGCGCCACCTTATTTTTAAAGGCGCCATGACTAGCCCCCCATATAGCTATTGTCTCTTTCTACACAGATCCGAGTTAGCTGCATCTCTTTTCCACCCACCTCATTGGCTGCGTCGGCGCACAAGTTCATCCTAACTTAATATCAACTCTTAAATATACATTTAAAGCTCTCTCTCTCTCACTAGCTCATTCTCTTAAAGCTTAGCAAAAGCCGCGAAAATAACATTTTGCAAATATTTCTCAATGAAATTGTGATTCCTTTAATCAACATTTCTTAGTCTTTCTCTCTCCCTCTCTTTTTCTCTGTCAACGCATAAACCTTACACTTTATGAGAACAACAACAATTTTATTACTGACGTTTATTATCTAAAATATTATAATATTTATAATAAGAGAGAGAGACAGTCTCTATGCCACAGACCAAGGACAATCAAACAAATTGTTACCCCAACTCATCGTGTTTCACCCCTGTAAGGGTGAGGGCGGGGGCAACTACTTTGGGGAGGACCAGTGGGGTTTGTCAACAAATTTTTTGGTTTCTTTTTTTTTTTTTTGTTTTTTGGTTTTATGTGAAAATTATGCTGAGAATGCGCATTGCTCTTAATGGTTTATGATTTAAGCGATTTTTGTTCGCCGCTTGCGTTCGCATTCTTTAGCTAGATGATTTTATGTTCCATTTGAGAATTAAATGGAATTTATGGATAGATTTTTGCAAATTAAATTTTTCGTTTCATCTACCAATGAATGGGTAAACAACATGAGAAATGAATGACAGAGAGTGAGTACCACAGAAAGAGATTTACTTGGGGACTATGTATAGATAAAGGGAATCATTTGATACTCTAGGCCAGGAAGCAACAAAAGTTTATTGGTTAAAACAAAATATAATTCTTCGGTAGAACAAATATTTTAAATTATTAAATTACTAGTTCATTAAATCACACATAAAAATATAGACATTTTTAAATAAGGAAAAGTCACTTCAAAAATTATTTCGATTTAAAAAGTAGTGCATTTTTACAAGATTTGACCTCGAGCCGGCTCAGATACAAGCCAACCATTGTATTTAAATAATATTTTTTGTAATATACCTTGTAATATTCTTTGGTAGTTTTATAAATAGTTCGTAATTGTCGATCAATTAAATTTTGTTATTGTTTTGCTATTCATTTCTTGCAAGCTTCCTGCTTTATTTTGCATTCAAAAAGGGCAAATGCATTTTTGGGAAAGAAGGATAAAAGAAAAGGGTCATATAGGGCTGCTTAACTTGATTTTCTATGAATGTAACATAAAACTCTAAATTAAAAATTGAAAACTAAAAAAGTCTCTAACATTTACGAGACTTTTACTATCTTGAAACAATGAATTAAACTTGACAAATGATTTATGAAATATAAATATATACAGTCGAAATTGCCCATAATAAGAACGCAGAACTTGGGAATAATTCTATACTTTGAAGCTTTATAATATATTTAACAATTATGTAACTTCTTAATAAACTTTGGGAGTTATTTTTGGTCTAGAACTTTATTTTCTATATATGAAATTTTCAAAATTGCTGACTTTGTTTTATTAGGATAGGAAACTGGAAGTTATTCCAAACTACTTTTCAAAACCTTTCTTTGTTATTTCGGTTGTTGGTACTAATTATTGGTAATTATTATTATAAATCCCTTTAATAAATTTTTCAGTACCGTTTCCAATATTAATCATATTAAGCTAAGATACATTTTGTATACGAAAAACTAAATTCCATAAAAGCTCACTTTAAGGAACAAGTTATCATATTTCCTTATCAAACTTCCTTAAAGTAAACTTTTTTTGTTTGTTTGTTTTAAAAACTTTTACTCTAGTTAAACCAAATACCATATTAATAGAAATTGCATAGGAAATTACACAAAACCTAACTTAATAGAAGTTTGACAATAGTTTTTATCAAATTAGTTGTAAAAACTTTCAGTCAACTGCATATGATAGAAATATCCAATGAAAGTTATTGCTTTGTCTAATGTTTGAAGTTTTTTTCGAATTTCTTTAAAATTATTATAATCTATTTTCTATTATTAATTTTCAGGACAAACCTTCAAGATTTGAACTCTAAAACCTAAAATATATACATTTGATATAAATACCTCTTCATGATTGAGCACCTAATGATTAAAATTTAAAAAAAATGCAAGTCTTAAAATATTTGTTGATTTCTCATATCGTAAGCCCCGTTATTTCCCAATCTTGATTAATGTCATTAATGGTCTTATTAAAATTGGTAGTTAGTTAAATTTTCATATTTAAATGCAAAGACCCTTTTTTGAGTTTGTTGGCTTTGAGTTGTCTTACCGCATTCCAAATACAATTCCAAAAACTCCTCAACCGAAACCCACAATATAAGTGACAACAACAACAACAGCAGCAACGAAAGGCAAAAACCCAAGACACTCGGTCAACTTGCCATATATATGTACCTACATATATTCACATTGGCTCTAGTCTCCATCATATACAACAACTTGGCCAAGTTTGCTTAGCCAAACGTTTAAATTTTTCTCTGATTTTTAGACGCAGACAAAGATGATGATAATAGAGGGAGGGGATTCGGGTATCGGAGGGGCAAGAGGAACGAAGAGCCCGAGAGACGGTGTTAAAACTGATCATGTTTTGTCAAACGCAAGGTCGTTGGAGGCCGTTTGCAAATGTGGTTCTGCCACTGAGAGACGGCGACTTGACTTGATGGAGAGTTGTTGTTGCTAGTTGTTGTTGTTGTTGCTGATGTCTTTAGCTGCCGCTGGAATACAGCAGCAGCAGCAACAACACCAACAACAGAAACTATACAACTTTACTTAACAGCTTCTTTGCCATCGTGGCGCCTTTTGGTGTTGTTTTTATTTTTATTTTTTTTCTTTATATACCCAGTAACTGTAGAATTCAAGAATTAACGCTTGATTAAAAAGAGTTTAAAGTTACCCTGGAAAAAAAGTTGTCTCTCTAGAATTGCTTATAAGAAAGCGTTTTAATATTTTAGTTAAAGTTAGAATTCAACTTAATTTATTTTCTGTACTTTTTGATCTTTAGAACTGTTTGGATCAAGATTATGTTCCGATTTTGAGAACTGTTTTTGCCCTTCAAATCGTGCACTTCCTTTGGGTACTTCTCTGCCTTGAAAATCGATTTTATAGTTGGCTAGAAAACTTCTTTGACCTTTAGAACTTTTTATTAATTTTGTACCATTTTGACCAGTCTAAACATTACCGTTTCTGCGGTTCTGTTAGCCGGCTAAGAAAATGTATATATGATCTGAAATCGTATATGAAACATGTTTTTAATCTCAACCTTTCCTTTAAGCAAGAAAGCTTAATAGTTTTCAAAAAATCCTATAAGATCTATAAGTATTCACATTCGTTAGTTCCAAAATTTTATTTTTCCTCTAGTTTAGGCTGTTTTCCAGTGCTTCAAAATGATTGCCAAACGGTTTTACCTTCCTGAGTATACCCATTAAATAAACATTTTTGGAATTAGAACTTCTATAGTCCAATTCTTCGACCCTGTCTATATAGAATATTCTTAGAGGAAGTGTGTCCCATTGATTTAAGCAATTTTCCACAATATAAGCATAATGAATGTCCGGTTACACACCCCCAACTTGCCACAGGGTATCCACAAAGTCAGTGCCCCGAACATAACATACAGAATTCTTGTCGTCTTTTTTTCTATTTTCCTCTTCTTCACTAGTTTTTTTTTTTTTAACTTTCATGTTGTCTCTTGTGAAGTGAACATTTTTCTATACCGGTTCCAGATTAGAAAGAAAGAATTTCAAAAGGCATAAACAGCTAAGAAGAAAAAAAAATGCGTAAGAAGATATTGTTGTTGTTGTTGTTGTTGTTGTGAGTTGGTTAAAAGATTTTTTCGATTTCGAGAGCATTTGAACTTTGTTCGAAGTTTTACTTAATTTTTTTTTTTTTGATTTCATATATATTTTTCGTACAGTCAACTGTCAACTCGATTTGGTAGAGAGCTTTAAAGTGGTTTTCAATCTCTGTCAAGGTGGTGGGAAGTGAGATTTTTTTTTTGGGGGGGAGGGGGTTGGGTGGGGAGACTGGGAGATAGAACGAATGCCAGAGTCAGAGCTTGGAGTTAAACTAAAGTGCTATTAAAATTCCAACTAACAACTGCCATTAAACTAATACGATGATAAAAATCTCTCTATATAGTGTCTGAGAGACTCTCAGATGTGAGACTGACTGACTGACTGAATGGGTCGACACATTTTCATAACAATTGTAAATTTTGCACGTTGCTCTATTGCGGCTCGACGCCAAACCAAATTGAGATCCAATCTGGTTTGGTTGCACTAAATTATACACACACACACACACACTCATACACACACACACCACACAGTCAACCACAATTGTTTCGAGCAAAAAGTGCATACAAATTAGTGAAATATTTTGCCTGTTTTTGGTCGGCATCTAATCTAGATTTATAGATACATTTACAATTAGCAAACGTTGGCTTACAGTTTGCCTGCATTTGAGGCTTTGCATTGCATTGCATAGGGGTTAAAGTTACATAATCCATAATGGTGCTAAAGTTGCTAGTGTTGCCACAATTTGACTTATGATCAACATCAATTCTAATGCGCCGCCACCGCCGCCTGCAGCTGTCAACATGTCGTTAACAAGAAAAGCAAAAAAAAAAAACTGTAGCACAGGGTAAAATCGAGGTTTTTTTTAGATGAAATTGGGCAATCTATTCTCCTAGGCGCCCACGTGCCTTGTTTTTATGGAGATTGTTAATCAAAAGGAATGAAAATCATTCAGTTACAGTTGATTGGGTGGCTCATTGGGTGGGCACACCCAATGATTACAGCTCACTGTATTGAACAATTGCTACTGCAAGGTCAAAGTTAAACTCCAGTTGATTGTAAAAAATAAGAAAAAAAACAAAACAGGTGCACACAAATCATATGCTTAGCTCGGTGACAGCGTAAATTGTAGTGTAGCCAGCGTAACTCACAGCAATCATGAGGCTAGAGTTTAAGTCTAATTTATGCAATGCATTCGGACTAATGAAAATTGTCATTTGTTTTCGTCCCCTCTACTCCTTCTCTCCCCTTTTAGAATGGCCTTGTGAACTGCTACAGTAGTTGCCCCTCGACAGATGATTGCTTTCTGCTGGACTCCAAGTCGGGAGACACCTGTTGCCGCCGTTGTAAAGGTAAGTTAAAGGCATCCTCTCCCCCCACTTTGTAACTAAAGTGAATTCTCAATCTTTAAGGTTGCACATTTCGTGGTGTACCCTATGAAAGTGGTGCAGAATGGACTGATCCAGAGGATCCTTGCAAGACATATAAATGCATTGCCAGTGTTGTTACTGAGACAATACAAAAATGTTATTCCCAGTGCGATGACAATCAAATGATGCCACCACGCCCTGGAGAATGCTGTCCGACATGTCAGAGTAAGTTCAGTGTGTATATGTGTGTGTTTGTATGTGTGTGGACTAATATGTAGTCCAACTGGTAGCTAAAACATCATCAGTCACTCACTAAAATTAGCCAGCTAATGCCTCATAATCGTCAGACAAAAGAAAAATATTTGTTCAATAAAACTTTTGAATTTAAATCAAGTTTATATGATGAGCAAGTTTTTACCCTATCCAATAAAAAAAAAAAAAAGAAAAAAACAAAACCGAAGGGTATCTCCTTGTGCGTTTCGGTTTCTTTTTTTTTTTGGTTTTCTCTTGTTGTTTTTTCGATTTGCTTTTTTATGGGCTTTAAATGTATCTATTAAGTCCAACAATGTCGCATTGCTTCGCCCCATGGATGAACATGAAATTTTCGCTGTTCGGTTGGCCCGCTTTGGAAACCCGTTTCGGAACGGATTGCTCTCTGATCATCACCCCAAGAAGCAGCAAACATTGCCTTGTGGAAAATTTTCTTGGCTGCCATCCAAATAACAGCGAAAAAAAACTAATAGAAACCATATTCATACTATATAAAAACTAAAGTCTAATGGGATTTACTTAATGATTGGTTTGTGTGTGTGTGTGTTTGTGTATTTTGCAGGTTGCAAGATCAATGGCCAGACTGTTGCCGAGGGTCAAGAGGTTGTCGCCTCGATCGATGATCGCTGTTTGGTCTGTCAGTGCAATGAGAATAAACTAAGTTGTGCCAAGAAAACTTGCCCCATATTGCAGTGCCCCAAAACGAAACAGAAACAACATCCAAATGAATGTTGTCCTCGTTGCACAGAACAGCGGGAATTTGTTCCCGTCATAGGTAAGTCAAAAGACACAATCTCATATGCATATGTAGTTCACATTTTTGATGAACCATTTCATTACAATTTAGGCAAATGCATCTTCAATAAGGATGTTTACTATGATAAGACACAATTCACACCGGATCGTTGCACGAATTGCACATGCCTCAATGGCACATCCATTTGCCAGCGTGCCACTTGCCCCATTTTGGAGTGTTCACCCGAATTCCAAGAGGACGACGGCTGCTGTCCAAGGTGTGTGGTGGCCGAGGTGAGGAGCGAGTGCACCCATCAGGGCATTACCTATGCCAATAATGAGACCTGGAACATGGGTCCCTGTCGCAGTTGTCGCTGCAACGGCGGCACCATACGCTGCTCCGAGATGCGTTGTCCACAGGTGAAGTGCCGAGGGAATGAAGAGCTCAAAGTGCCACCGGGTGAGTGCTGTCCCAAGTGTTTAGAGACCGCTGGCACTTGCACAGTCTTCGGTGATCCCCACTTCAAGACGTTCGACGGCAAATTCTTTAGTTTTCAAGGCAGTTGCAAGTACTTGCTGGCCGCCGATTGCCTAACCCATAACTTCTCCATACGTCTGACCAATGATGGGCGTGGCACAAAACGTTCCAGCTGGCCGAAGACTGTTACTCTGAAGTTGGGCAACTTACGCATCAATCTGGGTCAAAAACTGAGGGTCAAGGTGAATGGAACTCGAGTGCTGTTGCCCTATGTAAACGATGCGGTGACCATTGAACGTTTGCCCGAAGGTGGCATAATGTTGCGCTCCAAACTGGGCCTGGCCATCGAATGGGATGGCAGTAATAACTTCCTGCAGATCTCGGTGCCGGCTCATTATAAGCATCGTTTGTGTGGCCTTTGCGGGAACTACAATGGCAGCGTGCGGGACGATTTAACAGGACGCGATGGACGACAGCATGGGGACAATGAGGTCTGGCACTTTGCCAACTCCTGGAAGGTGGGCGGACTCAAGTCTTGTTCGCGTCCAAGGGAGCATCGTAATGTGGCAGCCACGCCCACGTGCAATAAGCGAAAATCGAGTTTCTATTGCCGCCCGCTGCGTCAATCGTCAGTATTTGGTAAATGTGATAATAGAGTAAGTCCTGACAATTATATAGAATCCTGTCGCATGGATGTTTGCGAGTGTCCATCGGGTAATTGCCATTGCGATAGTTTTGCCGCCTATGCCCATGAATGTCGACGTTTGGGTATAAAGTTGCCAGATTGGCGTACGGATACCAATTGTCCTGCTGCTGGCGGTTGGCGAAGAAATGTGACTATAGCTCAATTTAAGGGTAATCATCTCTATGGTGATCCTGATTTTGGTGGCTCAAAGGCACGTCGACGCAAACAGCAGCAACAACAACAGCAGCAACATCAACAGCAGCAACAACAGCAGCTGCATCGACGGCAGCAACATCTACACAACAACAACAACAATCATCAACAGAACCAACTGCTGGACAATGAGTTCATTAAGAAGCATGTGCCACATAGCCTGCTGCAGCCGCGTGCGCCGGATCGCACGCCGCCACCGCTCCATTAGAGACTAGACGATAATTTAGTTAAAATTCCTCCCATGCCAATGTCCCCCAATGACCCCCTTTAAATTCCCCCCGCCTTTGCCCCCATGACACAGCACCAGTATTACGTTAAGCATTATTAAAATTTCCCTGCCCCATCCACCTCCCAACCCCCCGCCTTCCATCTTCCACTCTGGTGTGCCCTCTCCTCCTTGTCCTACTCTCGGCTAGAATTGCATCTCATATATATTATTCACATTCACATACGAACGAAAAGTTCGCCATTTACTTAAGTTTAAGTTTTATTTATTTTAGCTTATAGTTCATCGGGAATTTCTACTTAAGTTGTAACTATAAAAAAAAATATTATTAACTATATATTTTAAATTTATATCGTTTTTTAGTTAATTATGCTACACCCTAAACTTAATGCTATAACTACTACAACTACTACAAATATATATACAAATACATATATAAACATAAAAAGAAAATCTACTATTATATGAGAGAATTGCACAAAACAGTATTCTTTGCTTAGTTAAACAAACAAACAAACAAAAAAAACTCAAAAATCCAACACACACTAATCAAAAGGAACAAATCTCTAAAAACAAAACAAAAAACTCCTTCCTTCCTGCTCTTTCTACTAAACGCTGGAAATTCAATCTCGAAGAAAAACTCACTCAATAGTTAGGAAAATTCTATGGAAAATCCATGGCCGTATTGCTTTTTACTCTATATACTTATGTACTTCCACCTACTTAACTTAACTACTTAAATCTATAGAAAACAAAAAACAAACAAAAACTGTGTTAATAATATATATATATATATGTATCTACACAATTTATGTAGAGATTCACTACCAGTTCCATTTGCCATTTACAAATTAATCGAAAATTGAAAGGAAATTAAATTAAATTAAGTAAACTATCTACTACCATATATGTACTATCTACTGGATCTGTAAATGTTATAAAACAAATTTAACAAAAACGAAACAAAAAAATAAATAAATAAATCAAAAAAACATGAAACAAAATTAAGAAAAACAATTTAAAGAAATTTAAAAAAAAAAAACAAAAAATGAAAATGCAAAAATTCAAATAAAAAATAATATGAAAAAAAACAAATTTCAAATAACTTTTTTATTGTAAAAAGAGGCGAAAAGTTAAAGGAAATTCAACAAAAATTTGGAAAACAAATATAAAACGTACCTAAAACTTGGCATGTTATGAAATCCAAGAAGATTTTTTTTTAATTTTTGAAAAGTGGGAAAGATAAAAGGTATAGTTAACTTTGACGTTAAATAAATTTGATTTTTTATTGGAACTTTCCTTGAAATATATTTTGTTACAACATTGGTAATGCATAAAATGAACATTATATTTCAGTTTTCGGACTTCGCATAAATTCCATGAATCGTTTTTGTGCAAATGCAGTAAAAAAAAAAGGAAAAATAAATTTAAAAAGGTATTCTTAGTTGGGAAAATGTTTGGTAGCTTTTATTATGAAAATATCGTCCCGAAAGGGTTCTTCAAAATTCAAAATACTTTACAAGATATGACTTTTTTATGTGACAATGTTTTCGTATGTGCAGAAATTATTAACCCCAATCATTTCTATGATCCCAGACGAAACTATTTTTTTAGCATTGCTTCCTTAGGGGGGAATCGCCAACTACGGCGGGGTTCAAACTCGAAAAAATGCGAAAAACTCGAAAAAAAAATATTGCCCGTAATAGCTCCAGTATGTATTGCCACCATTTTGGTCCTTAACTCATTTAGAATTTTCTACAGTAGACTACCGTTACTTTGCCATATCAAATGCTGAATGTAACGCCAGCCTGAAACTTTCGGTTTAGGCGATCCTGCATCTAGTTATCCTTGCCGCCAGCACTTTGACTTTTTTTTGGGCTAACTTTAGAGTCCGAGAACTTTTTGAATATTTTTTTTTAGTTTATTTTGTTCTTAATTCAATAGAGAAAACACAATTCTAAAAACTCTCACCGTTTCCAAATGATTTTTATTTTTACTGGTTTGAAAAACAGGCTCATAACTCAGAATAGCGCCTTTATAAATTTAAATTTTTAGCTCCTTGCCCAAGAAGTTTATTGAAGAAATTCTATGAAACATATAATTTTAAGAGTACACCTAAATTTTGACATTTTTAAATTATTTCCAACCTGAAGTATTTGTTCATTGAAAATGAATCTTGTGTCTTTTGATACCGTTTATAAATCTTGAAACTAAACAGTTTTCTAAATTAACAAAATAAAAACTTTTAAAAATTTGTAGAATTTTTTAAAGTGCCAAAGTCACTATCTAACTTGTGTATGAGATTTTAAGAAACTTGCTAGAGAAATGTAATATCTTTTTCCTCCATGACTGTCTAATTTATCATGTTAAACTTCTGGAGACACTCACAAACTTTTCGAATTATCAAACTTTAATAATCTGGCATGGGAATTCCCCTCTCGTTGGATACACACATGCAATAATAGATACAGGTCACTGATTTCCTGTTGTTAATTTACAGTCGAGAGAAGCAATTAACAATTCCCCCACAAAAATGCAATCCTACACTTTACAGACGCTATCACTATGCAAGTGCCCTTGGCTCGAAGATGGTGTTTATTATGTTGTTCGAGTTGTGGTGATGGTGGAGATGGCAATGGAGGCATCAGTTTCACAGGCACGAACAATGACGACACTGCGTCTAGGGTGAAGTCCAACATCAGAGTATCATTGTGAAGACGGTTAAAGTCACGGAAGGAAGTGAGCTGTGTGAGTGCCAGCAGTTACCAAGGGCTTGACAAAAAAAAAACACACACAGAAAATCAAACAGAGCTTCAGCTTGGGTGGTGGGCATCAAATTACCACAGGCAAATGCCAATTTATGCTTGTTTGCTTAGCAATAATTGTCTTAAAGTTGTCGCTGTCGTTTCGTTTCGTTTCGTCTAGGGTTCACTTTAGGGATTGGATTGGAGTGTGGAGTGTGGCGTGTGGAGTGAAACAAGACGGCAACATTGTCCGTAATTTGAACATGCCACAAGCTGCCGTCGATCGACAAATTCTTGGAAACATACAATACTCACAAAGCTCGTAAATTTAACATCGGACGTCGATTGTTGGCAGCGATTTAAACTGAAATTACAGCGCCAACCATTGAGAAAAGCCAACAAGAACCACCAGCAGCACCATCGGAACACTAGACACCACGCAGGGGCAGACACGTGCATGGCATCAATAACTAGATGATGTGAGTAGAGACAATGACGATGACGACGACGACGATTCCAATTCCCGATCATTTGCTGTCGTTCAAGAGAATCGATCTAATGCCCAAGACATCTGAGTCTTGTTCTTCCGTGTGTCTCTGTCTCCCTCTCTGACTCTTGGCCTGGTGTGACGCGTGCCCTGTCCTTATCAGGCGCTAACCTGTCCATATTGGCAAGACATAGCTAGGTAGCTAGTGGCTGATCATCAGGGGAATCTCTCTCTCTTTCTCTCTCTCTATGTGTAGCTTTCTTTGAATGGTTATGCTTAGTGTGGCGCCATGGCGTGCGCCAAATTTGGCATTTGGTGAAATGTTTGCTCGGGCCGCCGCCGACAAGTGGCTGGTTTGACTGCATTTATCCAACCCTCCCGTTTGGCTTACCCCCTTCCCTTTCAATTTCAAACTTCAAAAACTGTGAACAGTGGTGCAAGGCCATTTGAAATTTGATCTGATGAATCACAAGTCATTTATCAATCTCTGGCAAGTGGCCCTTCGATGGCCAGCCAGTAACAAGGACAAAAGGACTCATGCATCATCTCAGAGTCTTCGGGTCTTTTGGTCCTTGGTCCTTTGGCCTGCTCTTAAGTGTGCATAAGCGAGTGAAAACGCATGAATCATTGGGTTAGCCAATCTGTGTGGGAGTATCTGTCGCCGCCACCATTAGCGCATATGTCAGCAGTCCAAGGGCTGCATTACCCATTCAGAGAGGGATGGCCCACGCAATTCCTAACATAAACACTTGAAATGGAATGGCATAGAAGCCTTATTTATGGCTGAAACTCATCCGGTTTACCCAACGTTTCTGTCTTGCTAACAATCAATTGTGGAAATAAATTAAAGCATACTCTTTGGCGCTGACCTCAATGGGGGCGCTCCCCCCAAAGTGAGATGAGACTTCTGAAAGACCCATTTACACTGATACACGTCAATTCATAACGAAAACTCTCAAACAAGCAATAAGCATAAATGAAATATGTACAAAATCAATTCAATTTTCCTACCCACACTGACAAAATTTAATCAAAGTAAAATTTTTCATAGCTGTATAAGAATTAAATTGACAATTTCGAGACCTCTAAATTTACTTTAAATGCGATTTGTAATTTGATAAAAATCGCTTATTTTAATTTAAATTATTGGCAAAAATCAATCAGTGTCAATAGTTAAACTTTTAAATTATTTTTTAGCCAACAAGTATTTGGAGTTTTCCAAAATAAATTTTTTGTTTGCCATTCCATAATTAAGTCGCAAATTTTTTATCATATTATTTCCTTAGATCTGTCTTATGAGTTAATTATGGGCTTTACGAGAACCAACAAAGAAAATGCTCTGAAATGAAAATAATTTTTAAAAATTCTAACTAGATATGATTTCCAAAAATGTTTTAAATACTTAGTTTTTCTTTCGAATGTTAATATTTTAAAGTATGCAATACAAAAGTCGTTTTAAATAAATCCGAAACAAAGCGGTGATAATGTGAAGCTCTTACAATTAGTTAAAATTAATGAAATTAAAAAATTAAATAAAATCAGTTAAATTGCTTTTAGTAAATAGATTCTGAATATGAAACAAAAAAAATTTAATTTTATTTTCTGAATAAGGATAAACATTTGTTTGGCCTTACTCAAGATAATCAAACAAGAAAACAAATTGTATTTCATGGTATTTGTACATCAATTTGAGAATATTTAACTTTTTCAAAGAGATCCTTAAAAATAGCGAGTGATCCATCAAATTTTTTATATTTTTTAAAAAATAATAATATATGTAGCATATTTCAGATATGATTAAAGTATGCTAAGAATCTAATAAGAATCTTAATTAAGCTACGAAATTTAAATTAATATTGTTTTATTAATGGGAAATTGAGAATGCAAATGAAAATAATTCACATATTCAAGTTAATTTTGAATTTCTTATTGGACAATAGGTGGAGGATTTGGGATGTAGTCATATGTCTAAGACAATCTACATGGAGCTTTAATTGGAAAAGCTTAGTTCTACTTAAAACTTCATATATTAGCTTAAATTACCAAATTTGACTTAACGATTTACATATTTATTTCTTAGCTACTTTTGTGTCAATTTTTTCGATTTAAAGCTTTATAAATTAGCTCAAATTAGACAAATTCACCCCAATACTTTTTCAACTTTTATACTTCTGTTGATTAATTTCTTGCAGTGCATGAAAACAAATTGCCATTGAATTGCACTTTCTAACAAAGTTCTCACAGCTTGTAACATTTTTGCATAATTGCAACTGAAACTTTGACATAGTAAATATTGTGTAATTGCTGGAATACTTATATGTAGCCAATATGGGGGAGATAAATAACATATTGGTTTTTACTGGTTTGTGGAGAGGCAGCAACCCCCCATGGTGAACTCTCCCCTCCCCCGTCAGCTACTTGTCACTTTGTCATCGCTCATCTGTCATCTGTCTCTCTGTGTGTAAGCCATAAAAGCTACAAATATCTGTGAGAAGTTTTGTTTATAGTTTCTGCTATTGGCTTGTATAAATAAGTGAATGAATTGTTAAAATTAATGAGATGTTTCCTTCTCACTCGCATCTCTTCGTCTCCCTATGTCTCTCGAAGAAGATTCTCTTGTTCTAGCCTGTGTCTTCTGATTCTTATTGATTTTGACTGAATTTAATTTGCAATCAAGTATTCAGCGTTGTCTCTAATGGCAGTGGCGTGTGCGTTTGTGTCTTGTTTTCTTTTAGGGGCTGAAATTAATTACCCCAAATGATCGATTCATTGGCCAATTTGAATAATTAGTTTTGGCTGGGTGAAAGGCTAATGCAAAGGATTCTCAGATACACAACAGAACCACAGACAAACGGGCGACTCTTAACAAAATTCGTTTCGTTTATTAACACTTTTTGGCTTTTTATGATAATTATTAATTAATAATATTAAATTAATATCTTTTGTTTGATGCAAATGAATGAAATGCGTTTGTGTTGACAATCTTTTGCCTTATACTCCAATCGTCTGTAAGTACTTAAGGCGAGAGGGGGGCAGGAGAATGACGAGGCAAATAATTAATTGCAATTATGCAAAAAAAAAAAAGAATAAATAAATAAAATATATATATATATATATATACATATGTGAATTATGACGGAAGTTGTCGTATTTCGTATAAGGCAATCAGTATTAAGTATTAATTGCAATTATCTAATCGGATTCTCAATTAACTGTCATCATCAATGCGCAGTGAATATGAATATATAAACAAAATCATGTTGTTCACGAGTAACATATATATGCATATACATATATAGTATTGATAGCTTGCATTATATATTCAAGATTTACATCAGCTTTTAGGGCAAATCAATTAGCACTAATCCAGAAATAAAAAGTATTGAAAAACAAAAAACTATTCCTTTTAGCATAAATCTCTCCGCTTGAAATCAATTGACAGCTTTGTATTTGCCGAAATTTCCATAAGTCCCCTTAAACAAAATTTTGGTCTAAATATGTTTTGTTAGCCAAACAATAAAAGTCAAATCGAAACTTTTTTAAAGCAATTAATTTAACGCCTACAAAACGAGATAAGTAGCTGCTTGTTTCCCATAGAAATCAATATATATATAAACCTATATATATATACGATTTATATATATGCATAATGCTATAGATCGTCTTAACGATCCCATAAAACTTTTAACGAGCTCGTGGCAACACAATCATCTCACATAATGATGATCCGCAATGTGATCTGTATTCTCTTTTGCATTTCTTTTGTATAATGACAAAAAAAGAGGAAAAAATACACAAAAAAAGAAACATTTACAAAGTATTCAGTTTTTGTTTTGGGTGATGGTTAGGGGAGGGGAAATTTCAGTTCGGGAAGAAAACACATCTCTTCCCTGCTGTCCAGTCACTGCTCTCACCCTCAAATTAATATTTATATTTATTATCATTATTTTGTATAAACTCGTTCTTAGCCGTTTTGTTCTAAACGTGTTAGAAAGGCTTGGCTTGGCTTGACTTGGCTTAGCTTGACTTTGGTTTTGTCGAATTGGCAATAGAATATCGAGAGAAATATATATGTGATATACACTGTATATCTATATATATATAGGTAGGTAGATTTTTATATGGCTATATATATGAAAGAGTTAGTTAGCACTCTCTCGTTAGGTCTCGCTCGGTCAAAGCTGGAGTCTGTCTGTCTGATAAGTTGCTGGTCATTCGGACGGAAACATTCAATAAAGACGGCCACGCGCAGTTGATCAGTTTCTTATTTGAAAAGTTAGACAATTGCTGGAGAAGTATTCGAAACTTTTTGGATTTTTTGCCAGTTTCAATTTGATTATCGAAATGTCAAAACTTGTGGCTTCAATTGTCTGCGTGGCCATTTGCCATTTGTTAAACATTCAATTGACATTTGCTAAAGATTTGGGCTGGTGTGATCCTAGTCTCTGTGAGAAAGGTGTGCGACATGTTGCCTGTCGGAATAATGGTGTAAGATTTTTATGAAAGTGAAAGGTCCTTCAAGGAATTATATACAATTTGTGCATTTGTGTTTAGCATTTTCATAGACGTTGTCAGCCCGATGCCTTTCAAGTGGATATATCACAGCAAAGCAAAGCCTATATGTTACATGCCCACAATAAGAGGCGTAACTTTTTGGCTCTCGGTAAAGTGCCAGGATATTATCCAGCTGCTCGTATGGCCACCATGGTGAGTTTGTCCCTCCCACACAGTTTAAGGATACGCCTTACTAAGCAACCCCACCCTCTCATAGGTCTGGGACGATGAACTGGAATATCTATCCAGGCTGAATACACGCACTTGTGTTCTCGATCACGATGATTGCCATAATACATATCGTTTTGCAACATCGGGACAAAATTTGTGTGCCGTGTGGAGAGATCGTAATCCGCATACGAATGTAACCAGTTTGGTTGATGAAGTTTTGGGCTTGTGGTTCAATGAATATCCCCTGATTGATAGCTCATTCATTGACAGATTTCGTGTGACGCCCATTTTGTAAGTGTTCTCGATGTGACATACTATATTGAAGAAAGTTTTTTAATCCAATGGCTTTCACCTCTTGATTTTTTAGCGAGGATTATGGTCATTTTGCTGAAATGGCTGTGGATAAGAATTATGCTGTTGGTTGTTCTATAATGCGTTTCACACGTCCTGATTATCCTTCGGTTTATATATTCAATTTTGTTTGCAATTATGCTTCGATTTATGCCTTAGATGCTATTGTCTATGAAAAAGGATATCCCACTTCACGTTGCCATACAGGACGTAATCCATTCTATCCGGGTCTCTGCTCAACGCGTGAGGAATACGATCCAAATTGGTGATCATCTTCATCATTATCATCATCATCTTCCTCATAATTATCATTAATATTATTTACATTCAGGTTGAACTGCCAAGTATTCGCTGTTGATTTTAGTTGTAGTTCTTTATATGTATATACTTTTTTTTTTAATAATACATAATAATAAAAAATGATGGAATTAATTAGTATTCGGTTCTATTCTTTGCATAATTTATTTAAATTCTAGTCATTGCTGGCATCACTGACATAATAAGCTGTTTCAGTTGACTCTTTGACCCAACTCAGTCTGGGTCCATCACAAATTAAATAAATATTAATATTTTTTTCATTTTGTTGGCTAATTAGAATTCAGAATTTTGTTTTAAGCCATCATTAGATCAGATATAAGAAACACCAACTTGTCTACAATGAAAGCTAAGATGGCAAGAGGCAGAGGGTAAGGGAAAGGAGGCAGGTTCTTCTGATGGCATCAGAACTTTCGTTTATTGTTCTTCTCATCATCATGATAATCAACAACAGATCTGGCAATATGCCGAAGCAATCATAAACACATCTTGTTTAAATAACAATATATGCAAATTTTGTTTAAACTTTTATTTGATTTGTGTGTTGGTGTCGTCGCTTCAGCTGCTGCTGCTGTTGCTTTAAAACCAGTATGCAGAATCTTAAATTAAATACGCAGATGCAAAGCATCCAATTTGAAATAAGGAACAGGAATATATATGTATGTATTGTATGCATTTACATATTGATAATGTGACTTATTGTTAGAGTTGAAGATACTCAATTGGGTCAATGTCACAGCAGCCTTGACTATTGAACAAAAATTGTGTATCTTTTTAGATAATAATTTTTAAATGAAAATAACTTAATTTTTCCATATTTTTAGTAATTAATCATCTATACTTGAAAATGATTAATAGCTTGCTTCTAAAGTTTACTTTTAAACTAATTCCTTTCATCATTAGTATATATTTAGTATATATTTTTAATGTGGAGCAGTCAGTGAACTGAACGCCCACATAACTAACTTTTTTAGCCGGCTTAGATGGCCATAAAATGTTGTGAACTTGAACTTGACTTTGAATTTGACTTTGGCTTAAATGCCGGTCTAAACAAATAAACAAAAAAGAAAAATCAAGTTTAATGAAATAAGCTTGAGCTGAAAAAGAAATACTGATGTCAAGAGTAAAAAAGATGTTTTTATATAAATAGAAAAGCTTCATTTCACAGTCTAGAAAAGTTTAGTTTAGTCTTTACCATTTCACTAGCTCGAATGGACGCCTAACTCTAACAATAAGTTAGAAGTTCACTTAACTTTAGTTTTTTATTATGTTAAACTTTTCCTAGAAGTCGGCGGCAGCTTGCCAACTTCAATTTAAGTGTGAATGCTCTTCAGCTTAATGGAAACAAAGAGAAAACCACCAAATTAAAACAAAAACAAAAACGAATATTAAATAATGATTCATAAAACGTCGCTTGACCTGTCTCAACCACAGACTGAGTCTGAGACTGAGACTGAGCCTGAGTCCCAGACTGAGACTGAGCTGGCTGGAAGGCAGCATATTGGGAAAACAAACAACAAGATTTCCAAAAATAAATTTCAATACCGAAAAAATTTCAATATAAATATTGCCGGTAAGTGATCAGGATTTGCATTAAAGCATTAACGCACAACGCCAGAGGATGAAGCCGTTTTGCCAGTTACTCATCATCATATTCACTTTTTTGGCCATTAAATCATGTATAAGCCAGCCCTTATCCTGGTGTGATCCCGCCCTTTGTTCCCCGGGAACAACTCATGTTGCCTGCAATAATAATGGGGTAAGTTCAATTAGCCAGAGGGAATCTATTCCTAACTTAAGGGTCCATTTCTTGCCAGGAATTCAATGAGAACTGCTCACCGGATGCTGCCATGATCAATATGAAACCGTATCGTGATTTTATACTACATGAGCATAATAAACGCAGGAATTTCATAGCCTCTGGTTCGTTGCCGGGTTATTATCCAGCTGCTCGCATGGCCACCATGATCTGGGATGAGGAATTGGAATATTTGGCTACACTCAATCTAAAGACCTGCAATTTGGATCACGATGATTGTCATAATTCATATCGTTTTCGGAATTTGGGACAAAATCTATCCGGTGTAGATCGATTTCGTAATTGGCCCATGAATGTGACCAATCTTATAGAGCAATCCATGGGTCTCTGGTTTGGTGAATATGATGTGATTGATAACAGTTATATAACTAATTTTCGTGTGGTCAATGATCTGTAAGTTAATTAACAAATGAGATCCATTAAAGGAATTACTATAGTGTATTATCTATCTGTTTTGCAGCGAAAAGTATGGCCACTTTGTGGAAACTGTGGTGGATCGGAATACTCATGTTGGCTGTGCCATGATGCGTTTCACCAGACCCGACTATCCATTCCTTTACATCTACAATACGGCCTGTAACTATGCCAGTGTCTATGCCATTGGGGTTCCTGTCTATAAAGTGGGTGAACCGGCTTCCGAATGCAAAACCGGTTCGAATCCTTCCTATCCAGCTCTTTGCTCTGCCAAGGAAGTATTTAATCCCAATTATAATTTATTTTAAAATTAATATTTTTTATATATCTAAGAAGAAAAAAATGACCAAAGAATATATGCACATGTTTAATTAATTGAACTTTCTTTTGAAGTTGTATCTGTTGATTTATTTCTCAAGTTTTATAATTTATTTGTTTTTGGCGCACGTTTTTGCGAGAGCTGAATTTAATTTGGCATCTTGCTAATTGCCATTCATTTATTAATTTTCATCGGAAACAGCACCACCAACACCACAATTTGTTAACATACGCACAGTGAGCCAAATAAGATAAAATCTTAATCTTAATCAAGGGGCAGTGATCCACGAATCCCAACTAAATTTATGCAGAAAAATCTTGGGGAACTTGGGGAACCTCTAACAGTACAGAAGCTGATGTATTTCAACTGCATAATCAGTTAAAATGTCGAAAATGAAACACATTAAGCTAACCCTACACATTAAAACTAACCCTTGAACCCCTAACTAACTATTTGCAGCATACTTTTGGGAACGTTAAGAACCTGTTAAACTCATTAAACAATCCCGACTAAGATGAATTTCAATTGCTAAATTAGTTGGAACTTGGAACATTAATCACATTCTTACCTTCAGCATCGATTTACGAATCCTAACCCATAACTAAATATTCGCAGAATACTTTCTTTCTCTTTGAAAGAACCCTTTAACTCATTAAACAATCCAAATGGATTTAAATTGCTAAATTAGTTAAGATGTAAATCGCACCCTTACTATCGACCTATGAGTCCTAACACCTTGAACCCCTAACTAAATATTCGCAGCATACTTTTTGGAACTCTCAGAACCTAATTGTTTCAAGTATCTGGCATTAAATGATATTTTTGTCTAATTTTTGGGAATGTTTTTTATAGAAAATCATAAATTGCCTTCGTAGGTAAATCTTTTGAGTCCAGAGCGGTCCAACAACAAAGGAATTATAAATTTCTAAAGAAATATCTATTGCTTTAATAAGTAAAAGCACTTTTTGCCCGTTTTTGCCCCTTTTAGAAAAAAACATTTACTTTACAGGTGAATATTAAATTTCTTGTTCTAAATCGCTCAAATTATGGAAAACCAATTGGGAGTAAAACGATTTGATACAGAATGAAATTCATTCAAAAACATATACACAAATCTCAAGTATGCCTTGAAATATCTAACAAAAGTTTAAAAAATATACCTTTAGTTTTAATTTGATACATTTTTTAGTTGAATACAGAATTCCAAGGGATAAACACATTTATTTTTGTAATTGTCGATTTCCTAATCCTATACTACAAAAAAAACATAGTAAACCAGAATCATGGCTCATGACACACATGCGGCTCATTCCCCGGCAGTTTTCATAACAGGTGAACCCAAACTCGTTGTGCCGCACCTAATGGGCGATGGCTACTCCTTCGAGCATTGCATGTTTTCCCGTGCCATGTTGGCTGAAGGTAAAAAAGTGGAACGTAGCTTAGAGATGTCAAAGGAGAATCCCTTGCTACATGAAGCCCGAGTCGACACGGCCATTGCGGAAGAGCTGAAGGAGGTGAAACGTGAAGAGTTCGTGGAAGAAAAGAGACGCCAGCAATTGCGCAACAATAACCAAGAATTGCGTGAATTATCCGAGCATTTGAAATTGGCTGCCATTTCAAAGGATTTATCTGAGCATATAGGAGACTTTTTCAAGACACGTTTGCAGATTGAAAAATCCAA
The DNA here is from genome assembly GCF_018902025.1 of Drosophila willistoni. NCBI lineage: Eukaryota > Metazoa > Arthropoda > Insecta > Diptera > Drosophilidae > Drosophila > Drosophila willistoni. Next base: position 2,710,742 of record NW_025814046.1, read on the forward strand.
GGCCGAAAGCCAAAAACAGGCTGAGTTAGAACGATTGAAGTTTTTGGATCATGTAAATAAGGAACAGCTGAAACTGAAGGAGCAGCAGATAAAGCTTCATGATTCTCTAGCTGCTCAAATGGAACAGAAACAACAACGTCGCAAGCAGGAAAGCCTTCAGACACTGGCCGATCGGGAGAGTCGCATAGCTATGCAGCGTCAAGTTGAGAAGGAAGACAGTGCCAAGCTTGCCTTACAAGAGAGGGTCAAGATCCAAAAGCTACAGGAAATGGACAAGTACATAGAGGAGAGAAAGGCCCACAGGGTGTTGCAGTATAAAGAGGCCGAGGCCGATTTGAAAAAGAATCTAGATACCCAGAACCAGATGGATGATCGCAAAAAGAAACTTGATCAAGAGCGTATTGAGATAAGGCGCAAGCAAGAGGAGATTAGCCAACTGTTGGGTCAACAGGTCGCTAAGCTGGAAACTGACAAACGCCAGAAGGATAACTTGCTGCTGGACTTACTCGAGTCGGAGCACAATGCCAAGGAAGAAGCACGTGTTCGCCAGCAACAGCAGCAGATTGCGTTTGAGCGCATGCGAGCTAAAGGGGAACTCGAAGCCTATCGCCTTCAGGTGCAGCAACGCAACATGGATCAAGAGGAACAAAAGCGTCTGGAAGTGGTTGCTAGGAAAGACGTCTCGGCGGACAATCAAGAGGCAATCGATAGGCAGCAAAAACTAAACGATTTTCAGAAACGCAAAGATTATGGTAAAATGCTTTTGTCCATGATCGAGGATAATCAGCGCAAACGGGCCCAAACTTTGGCTGAAGATGCAGAGTTTTTCAATATGAAAGCCAAAGAAGACAAGGAGTTACGTGAGCGCGTTCATCAAGAGCGTATCGTTATGTTAAATGCTGTTCCGCCAGCTGTTCTACGTTATTTGCCCAAACACGTGCTATCTGATGAAGACCGTGCCCGTTTTGACATTCCCAAAGTCGAGAAATCGGGCAACCGCGATGCCCCTTTAGCTCCTACTAAATTTTAAATTTTGTCTATTGTTAAATAAGAAATTTTCTGAAAAAACCTTTTAGGCTGCATTGAGATGGTTGGCTATATATCTCCTATTAAATAAATCACATATATAAAATGTACATTTTAGTCCAATATCTTAAAAGAGTTTTAAATTATCAATGATTTTACTAGAAAACATAATTTAGATTTCAGATCATACATTTCATTGCATACTTTCAGGATGAAGCATAAATTCTTGGGTTACTGGATACTTCCTAAATATTTATCAAAAAGAATAAAGGGTATTATAATTAGCGTCACTAAGTATTCCTTGGACCTGACCCCTGAAACTTGTTTCCCATAGGATAGATTAAAAAGAAACGTTAAATCGCAAATACTGAAGACATGTTTGTAAGCCTTGTGTCTCTAGCCTTGTAACTCCTATATTTTAAAGTTAATAAGGAAGACCCTTGGTCTATTTTTACTTCTTAGTAGTCTTTAAAGACCATTCTCTTAAAAAAGCAGTGCTAAAGGTACAATTGATAGACATACGTGGCAAGCTACCACTGGTAACCTTGAAGATAGAATTAGGAGACGAACTCTTTAGGAAATTCAGTGAAAAAAATCTGAAGCAGAAAAACCGTCCATAATTCCTTTGGCATACCAGAATCATTTTATTACATTATATCGACATTAATCACAATTGCATATAGTCCGACAAATCCTCTTAGATGCGCCTAAGATACCCTGTTCGTCTCTTTAATCAATAGAAAACTCACTTAAAGAATCATTCCGATGAAACGAAATTTACCCACATAAACAAAGTCAGTATTAAGAACCAGAAGCGATGTCAATAGGATCAAAGTAGCCCCTACAAATAAATAATGGAAAGGTTCTAAATTGTTGTATATTTCTTTTGGTTGTATTAACACATATTTAGCTCCGGATTTAGGTGAAATGCGACCCTATTTAAAAAGCAGTCTTTGATTATAATGTTAAATATTATTATTTTGGTCTTTATAAAATTCTAAACCATGATTAAGGAAGTCAGATTTAATCAAAATTTTAAGCATTTATTCCTGATTCTGATTCCATGTCCTTAAATTCTTTGAAATTATCCTACTTTAAATCAAGACCTGATTTCGTTTGAACTAAAAACGTGTTGGTAATTACGTTAAAAGTAGATATACATAAATAGACAAGTTAATAATAAACAAATGAAAGGTATGAGTCTAATTTCGGGGCAATTGTCTGACCTAAGCTAAAATTAAACATGGGTACTTAGGTAATTAAGTTATTCGAGTCAATTTAAAAAAAAAAAACTTACTCTTAGTTTTTGTTTTTTTTTTTTGTAAAGAGGGAGGATTCACCACAAATTCATTTCACACGTTTAGTGATATAAATGATTTCCGATTTGTACTCAATCATGCATGCGACTGACCTATGTATGTATGCATCATGAATTCAAAAATTTGAAATATTTTCCATATTGAGAAATAAACACATTAATTGTTAATGACGAGATCGTATTAAGAAAGCTGCTAATATCAATCAGATGCAATACCGAAACCCAAAAAAATAAAACCAGAAATCATTTTGCAGGGATGATGGGGGGTATGAGGTGAGCAGATGAGGAGGAAGAGGAGGAGAAGGAACCAGTTCATAGAATGTAAATAATTCACTCAATTGTCGCAAATTTACGACTCGTCGCATTGTTTGGAGGGGACTAGAGCAGCAGATATACAGATACAAATATAACTTACATCTTCATGGGTGTGCCCCTTTTGGCTCTGTGTGGGATTTGCAGACTAGATCTTGGCCAGACAAGACATCACAACGAACGACCCACACAGAGGGAGAGAGAGACAACCTGAGCAGCTGGCAGACTGTCTGCTGATCTGAAAAGGGGAGGCTGGCATTAAATTATTCCATACATCTGTCCGCACCACACTGCCCACACTCCCACACAACAATGCCGCAGCAAATTCCAGATTATGAGAAACTTTATCACTTGGCCAAATCTCGAGATTTCAACAGCGCAAACAACAACAAAAAATAAACATTTCACTTTGGTGACAGTTTTTTTTTTATTTTATTTTATGTTACTTTACCTTACCACCAAATACCCAAATCGCTAAACAATTCCTCAGTGGTGGGCAGCTCAAAGTCCTCGTTTACCCATTCGGAGCGAGATTTGCCGTCTTTGCCAGACTTCTGACTATCATCAGTGGGTCCATAATTCTTACGGTAGCCAGGCTCCTCATGCAAATCATCTTCATCGTATTCCTCATCATCCTCGACAGCCTCCAGGGAGCTGCTCATGTTGGTCTTTAGTTTGCCAATTGGACGCACTGAAGCATCAGCCAACATGTTTTGCATATTGGCTATTTCATCAACAGGCTTTGAGGCCATTCCCTCAACTGACTTCTCCCCAACTTGGGATGAATCAGCGCCGGCTGCGGCGGAGGATGAGGATGAGGCGGTAGCTAAACGAACTATACGATCAAATAGGCTGGCAAAATGTCTGCGAAATCGAGTATAATCAAAGGTATCCTTGGTGCCAGAGTTGGCATCCAAGAGGCCATGTGTTGATGTGGATTTGGAGCGTGTGAGAGGTCCAAAATGATGCAACATATCTATGCCAGGAGCCATCGATTCTTCCCAACACTAAAACAAAACACACAAAAAAGACAAACAGGAAACTGCGTTTCAATTCAACTTTCTTATCGTATGCATAACCCACCAATTCTGTCCAGTCCTCAATTGGTACACTTAGAACGGAATTAACAACGTTCACTACACGCTCTTCCAGGTTCAAAGCGTGAATAATCCACTTGGCCAACGCAATTGAGCAATTTACGTCTGAACGTTGTCTGATTATGGGAAAAATAAATATATAGTAATCGGTTCGGGAAGGACCTTCCAATGAGTGGGTGGTGGGTAGTGTCCATTACCTGCGTTCATCACGTCGTATTTCCACTAGCTTGTCACCTTCCAAAATGAGTTGGTCATAATTGGTTTCGATTTGCATAGTCAATGCCTCTTTGGGTTCGCTTTCAGTTAGCTCTTGAAGTTGACGTTGCAGTGTCTTGAATTGTTGCCAAAGTTCTTCCAATTGTTCCTGGAAAGTGGACGAGAAAAGTATTAACCTCGAATCCGTTTCCTCCTTCCTCCCGCTAATCACCGTCTGTTTGCGTATATTTTGCTGCGTCTGATGATGGGCATCCACACGATGTAGTATGGGTTCACTGGGTATAAATGGAACTGCCACAATGCGTTCCACACAACGATTGAGTATGCCCCGTTTAGGTTTCTTCTTATCCATGCGTAGATGTCCCTTGGCCGTATCCTGTTTCAATGTAGTCTCCACAATCCTCTCCAATATCATACCAAAAGTCTCTATATAATCGGATTGGATTCTCAAACGATTTGAATTCTTAGCTGCTACTATGGTGATGATTTCGTTTAGTTTCTCGTGACCAGGACAAAGTAATTGCAAACCCAAGGCCTGACTCTCACTGTGATCTTCAAGAAATTCATGAAAAAAGTTACTCAACTTGGGCTGGACATGACGACTGGTAATGGTGTAGGTCAACTTGATGCCAGCTGCCTTTTGGGGCTGACACATGCGATAGAACATGGTCAGAGGTAAATAGGAACTTTGCTGAATAACCCGAGGAATGCCCTGCAAAAAAACAAAGATTCAGAAGCAATAGTAGACCTGTTAGAGTCACCATCTCACCCTTGGGCTAACAAAAGAGGCCACCACTTGCACCTTTGTGGTATAAATGTGCAGTAATTCGGATATATAAAAGTCCAGCTTAATCTCACGACTGAGACCAGCAGGTACATCAATCATACTGAAGGTATCCTGACTACATCGTACTCCATCCGGTGTATGTATCACCAATTGCAACTCGGTCAATTCGGCTTTAATTTTAAATCTTAGCAGACCCTTGGCTGAGGGCAATTCCTTTACAGCCACATCGGCTGGCACATCCATTAACAAAGTATCCAAATCCTCATCGGCTATCTTCGATTCAATGCTAAAATGTAGACGCACTTGATCCGCTGCCTGTTGATTAAGAGCATCCATATCACGTACATCCACTGCCTCTTTGATCTCATCCTCCAATTGTTGCAATTCCTTGTGGGCTTGGGCAAAACTCAACTCTTCAATGTTCAGAGGCTTCACCTGAAACTGATAAGGTTCCGCTCCCAAGTAGCCAACTTCAAGAAGACCCTTTGGTCCAAGGGTGACAATGGCTCCGGGCAAATCATTGACATTCGAGCGTTGTATGGCCACCGGAGCAGTTGCATGAGATTGATACTGAGCCGCCCAAATGATATTGGCCTCTTCATAGAGATGCATTTTCGATGAGTCCGAAATAATGGCCGTAATAAGACGTGCTCCAGGTTCTGGAGAAAGAATACCATAAATTTTAAGGTAATTGCTCATTAACATGAGCAGTTTTCCTAATATCTCACCCCAATAGTAGCCCACCACAAAGCTATAGAAACATTTTGGGGCATAATCCAATTTAAGCATAAAATTCAATCTACCATTATCATCTAAGGATATAAAATTATGTTCACCCAATATCAAGATATTCGAGCAGTTGCTAGAAATATTTTAGAGATTAAAATTAGCATCAACAATGTCATCCGTGAAAATGTACTTACTCCTTCACCTGCACCACTCTCATATCCATAATTCCTTCACCAATGCTTTGTGTCCATGTGGGTTGATAGCTACTTTTACTAATCAACGAATGGGATAGATCCTGATAGCTATAACATTGCAAGAACCAGGTGGCACTAAATCGATAGAAGCTATCGGTGCGCTGGCAATAAACCACCGGAGCTGGTAGAGCACGCTGGCCAGGAAAACGACACTCATAGCATATGCCATCCTGTTCGTAGAACGTTAAAGTTCCATCCAAGTGAACAATACAGTAAAATTCTCTTCCCTTGACCTGACCAAAGTGACCCTGACAAAGGGAGAATGCCACTCGCTGGAACTTGTGCTCCACCACCAATTGCAGACGCAACTGGGATCCATGCTCGGATAGACCATTCACGGCTTGAACATTGTAGATAACAATGGCATTGGGTTGCAGTACTCCCAACTGTTGGGCATTTTGATTGCCCACATTACTGAAGATTCGAAATAATTATTATTTTCCCTTCACCTGACCAGAAATCCCCAGACTTACCCACTGAATTTGCCTGCATAAAGACCCAAGATGGGACCACTCATCTGTGTCTCTAGCATCAAATCGGTGGCCTCATAACCCTTGCCATGTGGATAATATATGCTCAATTGTCCTGTCTGCGAACCGACTATTATATAGTCCTTCTCCTGTGTTTCCAAGCCAAAGCGAGCACACAATAAACTTGCCACATCGTAATGCTCACCCGAATCCGGACATTGGGTGGACCACCAAGTGCAAACATTAAAGAGCGACATGTCCGTGGAAAATCTATTGGACAACTAAAAGAACTCAAACGCTAGTTGAACTTGGCAATAGTGAAAAAAGTGAAAACATTTCGTTTTGCTTTTCCCTGTGTTGCCCTGGTAACAATAGACACCTGTTAATGCTGGAAGGAGTTCCAGTTCCTGGGAAATACCAACCACTTCCAAAACATTTATAGCATTGGTCATTTGTCGAATTATTTTTTACATGTTTATATATATATATTTTATTTAATTGTATTTACTTTAGATAATAATACTAGGATCATAAGTTAAAAATTTTACATCTAGATTTACGCATATTCTAATTAATATTTAACACTATGGAGAAAAGGGGTAAGAACTTATTATCAAGGAAGGAATATTTATATATTTAATTATATATCTATATATAGTTTACATATACGTATCCATGTAATTGTGGTATAGGTAAGTATGTGTATGTATTTTTTGTGTTTATATATATAAATAATTACAAGTTTAATTACAGATTACAACTTAAGAATTAAAGATAGTACATTTATATATATATTTATATATTTCATTTAAAAAAGAAAGCCGCCGGCAACGCCTTGAGCTGAGCTGAGAGCGCCAACAGAAGGATGATCCTCATCAATCGGCCCATACCAGGCCAAACTCACAATCAGATATGGCTCACAATGGCTGTAAAACCAATCCAAATATAAATTGAGATCAATTTAGCAATGACTAACTGACAGACAGACAGACAGGCGGATATTGACTGATTGATTGATTGTTTGGGGGATATATATAGATGAGAACATGAAGTTCGTTCGAATTTGTGAAATGATTTTTGTTGGCCAAAAAATTGTTGATTTGAAAATTTTGTTTTATGTTGCTGCACTTGTTGTGGTTGTTGTGTTTATGGTGGTGGTGTCTGAATGTGTGGTATTGGTTGAAGTGGTAATGGTGGAGGAAGAGGAACTAGTGGTGGAAGTGGAGGCGGCGTTGGCTTTGGCCATGCTTCGGCGATGACGCGCCTTGGCGGCTTTATTGGCCAAATGCTATTCTTTTTCGCTGCGTATCATGATCTTTTTATGAACCAGCTTGCGTACCTGTTGCGTTGTGGTTTGAGACACGCCTCCCGACTGTTGCTGTTGCTGTTGTTGTTGCTGCTGCTGCTGCTGAACAGTGGGCAAAGTAGTCTGTGTGGTTTGTGTGGTAATGGTCATCACTTCAGCTGGACCAGTTGTAGGTCCACCAGCAATGTTTTGCTGTTGCTGCTGCTGTTGTTGCTGCTGCTGCTGCTGTTGTTGTTGCTGCTGTTGTTGCTGAACCACAGCCAAAAGATTACCACCAGATGTGGTCTGAAGACGCACAGGACTGGCATTCTGCCTCTGATTATGCTGAAGGGCAGCAATTAAAGTTTGCTGGGTTGTCACTTGACCAGCGGCACCACCCGACGCCACCTTTAAAGCGCTGGCTATATTCTGGCCTGACACATGAGTGCGCAGATTTCCAGCCAAGGCCTGGGCTGAAGCAGCGGAAACCACCTAAAAATAAGTCATAAAATGAAATAATTTAATATCACTTCGTCTGCTCATCTGTTGTGGGGATCTTACCTGTATGGTCTGACGTTGATTGGCCTGCGAGGCCACCGAAACGGGTATTACACGTCCGACACTAGTTTTGCCCAGCACCAGATTGGTGGCCAATGTTCCCTGTTGACCACTACGCATTACCTGTTGGATTTGCTGAACCGTCACCGAACTGGGCAAAGCTTTCGTGTTTTGTATGTGCAATAGTTGTGCTTGAACACTGCCACCGCCGGAGACTTTCTGTTGTTGTTGCTGCTGCTGCTGCTGTAGCTGTTGTTGCTGTTGCGCTGAGGCCACGGTGGGCAGAGTTCCGGCAACAGTGGCACCGCCAACTCCTTGTTGTTGTTGCGCCTGCTGTGTGGCCACTATGTTGGTGGTCATGCGGCTGATCTTACGGGGCATGGTCAACTGTTGCTGCATTTGCAAGTGACGCACCTGATTCTGTGGCATGGTTACTTTTATTTGACTACCCGGCTTAAGTTGTGGCAGAGCCATGTTGGGTGGCCCCGTGGCAGAGACAGTTACGCCACCGGCACTAACACTGCTACCACTGACCGCTGCTGCCGTGGACGCCTTGACCAGGGATGCAATCTGTTGCTGTGACACTTGCTGTGTCTGCTGCTGACCGGCGACTGGCAATTGTCCCTGTTGTTGTTGTTGCTGCTGCTGCTGCTGTTGAGCATTGGCTGCTGCTGCAGCGGCGGCTGTTGTCGTGGTAAACAATGCCGTACCCTGTTGTCCCTTTTGGGCCAAAATATTATGCCTTTTCACGAGCAACATATCGCCACCAGTTGTTGTTGTTGCCGTGGTTGTTGTTCCATCCGCCGAAACCACTTGGCGCTGTAGACCCTGCTTATTCGCTGCCATTTGCTTGATAAGCTGCGTTCGCGCCTGCTGATGCATCTGCACACTGCTAACCACATTTCCAGCCTGCACTGTGGTTGCTCCTGGCATTCCAGACACAGCCACTTTTTGGCTGGTCACATGAGTGGGCATATTACTCGTTTGGATAATAGTGCCAGCTGTCTGGACAACAGTTGGATTTGTCAGATTACCGCTATTTCCGGCCCCACCAGCCACACCGCCGGCCGTTGCAGTGGCTCCGCCTTGGGGCGCTGCCGTTGTCTGCAACACTTTGAGACTTCGCTGGCGATAGAGTTGAATATGAGCACCACCTGGTTGCTGTTGAGTCCCAGGGATCACAGTCTTGCCACCCTGCTGCAGGGCACTCACCGGTATACCCTTGGTGGTCACCAATTGAGTGGTTGTCTGATTGCCTGCCTGAGCGGCGGGAACAGCTGCCAAACGCACATGCGTCTGGAATTGGGGCCCAACATTTTGCCCCAAACTGGGCATAGATACAATCGATTGCCCTGTGCCCGTTGTACGTTGCTGCACCGTATTTCCCGGTCCGGCTGAAACTATTCTCTGACCCCTAAGCATGGCCGCATTCAATGTGGTAACTGCTGTCGTCTGTTGCTGCTGACTGGCTGTGGTGGTCAGCACAGAACCAACTGATACCACCTGCGGCAAGGTTTGCGTCTGGACAATACTACCCAATTGCGGGGCACTGCTAACTGGCAACGATGTCTGCGATGAGATGGACACGATTTGGGCGCCACTCTGGTTTTGAGTTTGCACCACAGCTGGCAGTGTTTGAACCGGTGTGGTTAGCACCACACTGACACTTGTGGGTCCCGTTGTTGCATTGCCACCGGCAGCGGCCAACTGTTGCAGCTGGCCGGCCATAAGGCTCGATGAGGTTCCCACTATCGTCTTTACCAATTGCTGGGTTGTTGTCGTCTGACCCGTGCGCATTTGTTGTTGCTGCTGTGGTGTTGTTTGATGCAAAAGTATGGCTGTCTGTTGGCCAGTTGAAACATTTGCTGTCAAATGTTGTATTTGTAATTGCTGAAGTTGCCCTTGGGCGGGCACAGAAACGGTTGTTGCTGCTGCGGCTGTAGAATTATTGGTTTGTTGTTGTTGCTGCTGCTGCTGCACAAGTTCTACAGTCTGTTGCACAGGCAATGAAGTTGTAGAAGTTGTTACAGTCAATTGTTGTTGTTGTTGCTGCACTTGGGCTGTTGCCTGTTGCTGCTGTAGAGGTTGTTGTTGCTGCTGCTGTTGTTGTTGTTGGGCCATTTGATGTTGATGTTGCTGCTGTTGCTGTTGTTGCTGCTGCTGTTGTTGCTGTTGTTGCTGCTGCTGTTGTTGTTGCTGTTGCCCGCCACCACGTTGTTGCTTTTCTCTCATTTTGTTGGCCTTCATCATGGCTATATTCATGGGCGATACAGGCTGATCATAATTATGTATACCAAACTCTTGCAACACTTCCATATGCTTAGGATTCATCAGGCTTGGTGCATTAAATTGACGCTTTGGCGGTGGAGCCTTCTTCAAATAGGCCGTCTTAATGCTATCGAATCTCGAACGCATCACCTTGAAAAATGAAGCATTGTTATCGCTACAATAGAGTTGGGTGGTGCGTAAATAGCGTAAAGGACTCTTTACGTATTCCGTGCGCAATGTGGGCTTTAATTTCTTTTGCTTCTTGGGACTCTCTACCGCCTTGACACTCTCCTCGCGTGTCTGTATGTGAGTCTCGTAACGAAAACGACACTGACGCGCCGAACGATAGGTTTTCGAGCAAAAGTTCACCAACTCGGATACCAAATCCCAATTTGGTGTTTGTCCCGGTGACAGCAACATTAGATTACATGGCAAACCTTGCAAATTGATGAGAACATGCAATATGGCAATATCCTCGAAGATGCACCATTCACTCATGGCTTCGGGTTCGGTTAGTGGTTTAACTGGCACCTGTTGCTTCAATCCTGGTATTGGGGAATTGGGCTTGAAGCTGCCACGGAAACGCTGACTCTTCAAATCGCGACGTAAACGCGCCAACTGAGCTGTGGGACGATCGAATAGCGATCTTGGTGGCACATAATTATCCTCACGACGCATTTTATTGGGTCTACGACTGCCATCCGCATAGCTGCCATTGCCGCCCGCATCAGTGCGTGAACGTTTATGCTCTTTACGCACATACACCGGAGGCAGATCCATCTCAGCAATGGGTTCTAGCTCATACATAAAGGATAACGAATGATCTATATAAATGTCATCGTTATCCTGCGGCGGCGTAGGTGGACACCACATCTAAAGAGGGAAGGGGAAAGATTTCAATTTATTTCATATTTCAAATATATTTACGAAATTTCTTTTCGTCTTCTTTTTTTTCTTTTTGTGGTTAGTGGACTTACCGGCATCTGTTCCATGGTATTGCGCGATATCCACACCTAGAGACATCATCATTGAATTGAAAAGGAGAAACCAGACCGGATCGAGGCGAGGCGAGTCGAAGCGTGGCACATTAAAAAAGAGTTTAAGAAAAGAATAAACGTATTTTTCACATTATTTTCATGTTTTAAAGCAACTCTGTTTTGGTGTTTTTTTTTTTCTTTTTGTTTTTTTGGTTTTAAATCTTGGTTGTTTCTTATTTTGAACATTGTTGATTAAATTACTTATAGAACTAGTTTGGAATTGTGTTGAAGTATTTGCGAGGCGTTGTAGCTTTCATTCCGAACCATTTTAATTTTGAATTAATTTAATTTATTTTTCGTTTATTTTGTAATTTTCATACGGAGCGAGAACAATTTGCGACACACCAAAACAGAATTCTCTACATTTAAATAATGATTTCCGCTTATTTTTCTCTCCCTCTTTCTCTCTCGATTTTATTGTGCAAATGTCTCCTCGATTCATATATATATATACAGATATAACAAATAGAAGGAAATTCCTTTTTGATGCACGAAATAAAAACCACAACGTCTTGTTTTTGTTTCACAATTGTTAATTATTATACTCGAAGCATATCATCAATTGATTTTTTATGTTTTGTTTTATTGATCTTTTCTCTGTTTTCTTTTTTTGTTTGTTTTTGTTTTGTTTTTTTTAGTTAATAGTCATCAATCTTGACGATTGCGTTTAAAGTTAAGTTAAATAGTACAAAAATAAATTATAGAATGCAAAAAGAATATTATGAATTAAGAGACCTAAACCTAAATGCGATAATAATGCGGAGTGAAATGAATAGGTTTTGACTTTTTCTTTTAACAACAAAGGAAACTATTTTTAAACTAAGAATAATAATTATTTTTCTGGCCTTTAACTTACATTATTAAAGTTAAGTTTATATACAATCTGATCTTATCTGAATCTATATCTCGTTGGTTGTCAATGTTAAATGATGATAATAATGGGAGATGCCTTCTCTTTTCACATTTGTTATCCTAAACTCATATATTGTGTGTATCACCTAACTAAACTTAAATACAAAAAGTATGATAAGAAGGAAACTTGTTACAGTCTATAAAATACTCGATAATCGCTCACTCTCTCTCTATCTCTCATTCTCTCTCTTAGCTCGAGAACTTGGCATGGACGACACAAAGGCTGCCCGCTAAAAATCACACAACACGCACACATAAAACATATACGATGGATAGAGAAGGATGAGCTGCTAATACTGGAGGAGCGTAAGATCATCAGCATCACCTGGAGGTGGCTGCTCCATTCGAATTGGCTGTAGGATTAGAATATGAAGAAGAGGACGCCGAGGCGGAAGTGTTTGCAACTGTTGCGGAGGCGGAGGATGAAGAAGACGATGTGGCTACTAGGGCAGGCGTTGCGGCAGTGGAGCGTAGCAGCACTCTCGGCGTTTTCGTTATCCAACGATGCAGAGTCGTGCTATTATTTTTTGTTTCATCATCATTTTTCTTAGCCACTCTTTGCCTAATGCTACTCGTCTGGAGACGCCGCCGTGGCTCACTTTGTGTCTCTTTAGGGGTGGATGCCTTCTTGGCACCACTTCGATTAAGAGTACTGACCACAGGACTTACATCAAGTGTCCAAAGATTGATTTTGACGGAACCACGAGAACGTGTGCGTGGCGTATGTCCAATTATTGCTTCACCAGCATCAGCTCCATCATTATCATCATCAGAGTTGGCCGCCTGCCTTGCCTTCTCGCTCACATCGCCTTTATTATCTCCTTTGGCAACACCCAAGGGATCATTATTGGCTTCATCTGTATCTGTCTCTTCGCTGACATTGTAATACGTTGAACTGGTCATTGTGGTGTCTTGAACTTGATTGTGAGCACTCCAACCATCTATACTGTTGGTATCGGTATCCCCTTCACCGGGTGTAGCATAGCTAGAGGAACTTTTAACATCCGAATCTTCTTCGGCTAAAACATCTACATGACTTTCCTCCTCATCGTCCTCCTCATTATCCTCTTCGGTTTGTGTGGTATTATCTTCCTCCACTTCTTCTTCTTCATCGCCGTCTTGATCGTCCTCTTCTTCGGTTTCTTCTACACAAACCGATTCACTCTCATCTTCGCCCTCGTCATCATCATCGTCATCATCATCATCAGAATTTGAGGAGACTAGCGGAGCGGATATCGTTGCTCTTCTTTCTACTAATCTTCTTTTGTCAGAAGTTTCCTTTTTCTTTATGGACCCCGTTATCGGTTTAACGGGAGTCTTTACAATCTTGCTCATGGCAATATTTGCCGACAAACGTTTGGGCCTTCGCTGCTGCTCTGATGTCTCCTCTTCTGCTGGATGTGACTGTTGCTCATCCTCCGCATCATCGTTTACTGCGGCTGCCGCTGCTGCTGCAGCAGCCATAGCTGTGCGTGTTGTCTTTCTAGTGGGCTGCACTACAGCAACAACATTGGCCAAACTGGCCGCGCCCAATGAATGCAGACGCGTTTGCCTTCTGGCTGGCATTTGCGGAATAGCACTCGTTGCCAATCTCTTGCTGTTCGATGAGCTCTTACCCCCTAAACCTAATACCCCTGCTGGAGCCGTCACATTAAGGCTGTTACGACGTGTTCTTTTCGGACTACTTTGAGTTGTTGACGCTGCTGCCGATTCCTTTTTCGAATGGCTAACACTTCTACTTAATCGAACCCTACAGTTACGCTTATTGCGATTACGACTCTGTCCTCCCTTACTACTACTACTACTATTTCCTGCTCCTCCTACCGCAATTCTTTTGTTAGAATCTTTTTGGGTATTAACCTGATTGATCGACGAATCCTTGCGGCTATACGTAAGCTGTTCCTCGGCTGGTTCCGTCTCTTGTTTCAGCAACTCCTCCTCTTTGTGCATGGCAGCCAAACGATTTGCCTCCCATTCACGTTTCTGTGCTTCCAATTCCGCTTCGGCGGCACGCATCTGTTCGGCTGACCAAGCGGCTCCAGTGGCCTCCACGAAACGCATGGCATAACGTTCAATTGGCGATAGCTAGAAAAATAAAATTTAAATCATTAAACAAAATGTCCTTTTGTTTAACATTTGTTTAACAAATGTCGGAAGCTGAGTGATATAATCGAGCGTGGGTTAAATCGCTTCAACTATGTCTGAACTTCTGAATTCCCCGAAAGGAGAATTTTTCTCTTGGCCCTGCTTGCTAAATCGAAAGAGTAATTAGAACTCAATTCGACCTCAAGAGCAAACATTGCCATAGATTCATAGTCTAATTTATAATTAAATAGCTCACCTGCTTGACAAGATTTTGCATTTCCATATCCGCTTTGCTTAGCTCAACTGGCTGATTTGATGATCCACCCTCTTGATTGGCATCATCTGCGATGGGAATATTCTCATCAAACTCATCCAAATCGGCTGCCACTTCGGCTTTGGCTGTTTTGGTAGCCTGAACATCCTGCTCATCCTCGGCCGCGGCCAAAGCATGTTCAAAGGCACGTAAAGATTGCTTCTCGGTATCGACAATAGCCGGTGGTTCAATCGTCTCCACTTCTGTAGTTACAATTTTCTCCTTTTCAGTTTCTGTCTTCTCCGCCTTCTCTTCGTCCATGTTAAACAAATCCTTAATGGTAGAGCTTTTGAAGAAAGTTGTGGTAAAGTTACCACCCTCAATGGCCATATCACTAAGCATACGCTTTTGATTTGCCTTCTTCAGGATATTCACTTCGATGGTTTTCTCCGAAACGAGGCGATAGATATGAACATCTCTTGTTTGTCCTATCCGATGGCAACGATCCTGGGCCTGGGCATCCATAGTTGGATTCCAATCGGAATCGTAAAAGATCACAGTATCCGCTCCGGTAAGATTAATGCCTACACCACCAGAACGGGTGGAGAGTATGAAGCAAAAGATTCGTTTATCTCCATTGAAACGTTCCATCAAAATTTGTCGCTGTTCCACTCGTGTGGAGCCATCGAGTCTCAAATAGATATGGCCATGGTAGTTCAAGAATGCCTCCAATACATCTAACATCTTGGTCATTTGTGTAAAGATCAAGACACGATGTCCATCGACCTTCAATTGGCGCAGTAAACGATCCAAAGTCTGAAGCTTACCACAATCATATTGAATTAAGCGGGGATCCGGGAATTGGGTTGTCATTGCCGATATAATGGGATGCAGGAGATCCAATTTGGGTAACAATGCCTCGGCTACACAATTCTCGATTTTTCTCTCATGCTGCCAATGCGTGGACGAGAGATTCTGAACATATCGACGTATTCTGGGAGCACACACCGAAGGAACATATATTACATAATTGGCAAATATCGGCCTCAATTCCAGACAACGTTGCTCAAAACTTTTCAGTATTACATTCAATGACCAACTGTCTGAACGATGCAACATGGCCGTATTGCAATTTGCATAGCCTCGCGTCTGCCACGTTGAACGCTTCAATGTCCTCGTTGTCTGCATGCAACGTTCAATAGCCGAGCGACAATCCTCACCATAGATGGGTGTGGCTTCTGTGCGACGTCGATTGACCATCGACATCCGCTTAAGCGATGCCAAACGCATTTCTTTACGCATTTGAATCAATTCTTGCACCTTATACGGATCTTCTGCTGCCTCTGGAGTAGGATTAGAGCAAGATTCATCATCTGCTTTGCCATTTGCGAGCAAGCCCTGCTGTCTCTGCTTGACATGAATAGCTAAATCTTTGACAATGGGTTCTTTACTCAGTTGTTGTTGCTGCTGAGCCGGCGGAGCTTGTGGTCTCGGTGACGTGGAAGGGGTTGTTGTGCTGCTTGCTGCTGCTGTCGTCTTGCTGGTTAGTGTTAAACGAGCTCCCGATCCTCCAACATTTGTAGCAGGTGTGAGGTAGAAAAATGGTTTGCCATCTTGCATTGTTTTGGCCACTTTAGCCGGCGTTGGTGCATTTATTTGCGAACGTAAAGCTGGCGGAGCTACAGATGGAGTAGTAGAAGGCGTCGTCGTTGTTGCTGTGCCCAACACTTTATTTATCACCACTGGCTTGAGGGCCATATTTATGGGATTAATGGAGCCACTAACTCGCTTCAAAACACGTCCACTGGGCACCAAACTTCGCACGGGTACAAT
Source organism: Drosophila willistoni (assembly GCF_018902025.1). NCBI lineage: Eukaryota > Metazoa > Arthropoda > Insecta > Diptera > Drosophilidae > Drosophila > Drosophila willistoni. The sequence goes on from NW_025814046.1 coordinate 2,727,182, forward strand.
TTTGGAACCTTCCATTCTCATTGCTGGACTGGCACCCACACGAACTGCTTGCAGTTTAATACGTTGAGCCAATTCGGCATTTCTCACTCGTATATGGAAACGATATTTTCCATTAGGACAACGTGGTGGTGGCTGTGGTGCTGTATCCACCTCCTCAATCAGTTTGCGAGGTGGAGCCAGAAGACGCGACTTGTGAGAGACATACGCAGTCAATGTTAACTCCAGTTGCAGCAACAAAAGGTTCACCGTTTGCAAATTGATTTCCTGCAATACAAAAATACAACAAAATTTAAGTTAAAATGGCTTAAACTTATTTATAAAAGTAATATAAACAAATTATGTTTTGTTAAAAATCAGACAAATGCCTCGGCAAACCGAACATCCTTAAAAAAGTTTACGACTCGATCAAAAATAGATTTAGTCCAACTATCAGTGACAATTTATCATCATCTCTTCTCATATTCTCTCCATTATATTAACTCCTCGTTCTCCTGACTCACCGTGAACGGATCATACTCCATTATATCGCAGACCAATCGTGGAGTATGGAATGTAATGCCCTCCATTTGAAATGGTGATATGGTGGGACGAACTTCAAACATATTCGGATGATTGCAAACCTTACGCAATTGCATCAAAACATTGATCACACTCAACAAGTTGCCAGTTTGTAAAGTTTCTCGCGTTCTGCAATTAAGAAGGAAATTTAATTTTTGTATTTTTCATAAAAATCATTCAATTTACTTACTTGGAACGACTCATAAAGTCTTCGTAGAGAAAACGTTGGCGATTCGACAAGCGACACATTACCACATGCTCATATTTCTTGGGCATTTGCTTCTCCACTTCCTTTTTGAGACGACGCAACAGAAAGGGTCGTATAACCTAATAAAAGACAGACAAAGAGAATAAACATGAGTCACTTTATCAATTGAACTGAAAAAGCTGTCTTAGACATCGTCAAAGTGATTAGCTTGTTAGGAATCTTATCACATGGATAAGAAGCTACACCTTACTCTGGCAAAATTACAAATTGTATTCACATGAGGTTGTCGAATGTGACACAGAGTGCGCTTGCTAAGGAATTATATCAAGGATAAGTAATCTGTTTACCAATTTAATAGACAAGAACTCTCTAAAAATAAGTCAAGTCGTTTTGCTATGGAAAGAATTCGCTATAGCACACAACTACGATTTTCCAGAGCACTTTTCTACCAACAGGAAAACGCTTTTTAGGTGCCATATTCTTATTTTTTTTTTTTTCAATTAAGCTGTCGTAGACTTCGTCAAAGTGATTAGCAAGTTGGAGTCCAATCACATGGATAAGAAGCTACACCTTACTCTGGCAAACTTACAAATTGTATTCACATGAGGTCAATCAATGTGACACAGAGTGCGCTTGCTAAGGAATTCTATCACGGATAAATAATCTGTTTACCAATTTAATAGACAAGAACTCTCTAAAAATAAGTCAAGTCGTTTTGCTATGGAAAGAATTCGCTATAGCACACAACTACGATTTTCCAGAGCACTTTTCTACCAACAGGAAAACGCTTTTTAGGTGCCATATTCTTATTTTTTTTTTTCAATTAAGCTGTCGTAGACTTCGTCAAAGTGATTAGCAAGTTGGAGTCCAATCACATGGATAAGAAGCTACACCTTACTCTGGCAAACTTACAAATTGTATTCACATGAGGTCAATCAATGTGACACAGAGTGCGCTTGCTAAGAAAATAACTAAAAGATGAGCAAACTGTTCACCAAATAAATGGACAAAGACTCTCTTAGGATGAATCAAGTCACTTGCAATGGAAAGAAATTTTGCTTTAGCACACAACTACGATTTTCCAGAGCACTTTTCTACCAACAGGAAAACGCTTTTTAGGTGCAAAATTATTAAGTCCTCTTGTTTTGGTCAATAAAGTTGTCGTAGACTTCGTCAAAATGATTATCATGTTAGGAATCTAATCATATGGATAAGAAGCTACACCTTACTCTGGCAAACTTACAAATTGTAATCACATGAGGTTTTCGAATGCGACACAGAGTGCGCTTGCGGAGGAGTTAACTAAAAGAATAAGTGGTCTCTGCCTAAAAACTCTTTTAATATAAGTCAATTCGTATTGCTATGGAAAGGGCACTTTTAACCGGAAATTCTCCAGGGTTAAGGGTTATTCCAAATGTTTTATGTTTTAGCGTGTAATCAGCGTAATGGATTCCAACAATGTGTTTATTGGAATCACTTGCAACTGTTTTTTACTTTAGTTTTGCACACTTTGTACGATTTTCCAGAGCATTTTATAATTTGGCCGACAAGAAAACGCTTTAAGGTGCTAAGGATCTCTTCAATTTCTTAACATTTGTAGTTATCCTTTGACTTACCTTATGAAGACGAGCTATCAATGTCTCATTGTACTCCATATTTCCCTCAATCATGCCAGTCATAGGATTAGAGAACCATTCCTTAAATTCCCGATGTGAAGAGAAGACATACGGCATTAGGAAATGCATTAGAGACCAAAGCTCCATTAAATCATTCTGCAGAGGAGTTCCTGTAAGCAGCAGTCGTCTAAATGAAGGGAAGAAGAAAAGTTTTTAGTTTTTCATACAAAAGCATTTCTTAGGGGTTTAGTGTCTCGAAACAGGGCCACAAGCATAGCGAGGATTAGGTTATGCTCTTAATGTTATGTTTGGCATTATAGCGAGCGGTTAAATCAATTTGAGCACCCAAGCGTAGTCCCCAAGCTAGTTTAGCATTCGCTTGGTTACTGATTTTGGTGCTTCTGGTTAATTCCGGGTTAACAGTAGAATTGGAACTTACCTTTCGGTTGAAAAATTTAATAGCAATTGCCAACGTTGAGATTTGAAATTTTTAATGTTCTGCGCCTCATCGAGAATTAAGTACTTCCATTTCTTGCGTCGAAAACTTTGTTGATCCTGCACAACCAGTTTGTATGAGGTGATGCATACATGAAATGCATTGGGCTTGGTCCACCCAACACGTTTCATTTTACGCTCCTTTTGTGAGCCGTAATAGGTGAGTATTTTGAAGCCGGGACACCATTTCTTGAATTCCATTTCCCAGTTGAGCATCACAGATGAGGGAACCACTATCAAATGTGGACCCCAATTGCCCCGTGCACAAGCTAAATGCGCAAGCAGAGCAATGGTTTGTATGGTCTTACCCAGACCCATTTCATCGGCCAGTATGCCATTGAGTTTACGCTCATTCATGGTCACCAGCCAATCCAAGCCAATGTGTTGATATTCCCGTAACGTATGCTTGAGTAGGAAGGGCACAGGAGTAACCACATTGGTGGAGGAGAGCGTATTGCCTTTAGGTTGAAGACTTTCGGCCAAAGCGGCAGCATCATTGAGCATGTCATCTTTATTGCCGGTGGTAGTTGCCTTACTTTCAGCAGCAGCTTCACCTCCTTCAATTTTAATCTCACTATCTGCAATTAAACTCTTAAGACCCTCATCCTGTTCGGCTGCTTCATCCAGTTCGGTGTCGGTTTGAATGGTGGACAGATCTTCTTCGTCATCGTCACTACTCGGCACTTCACTTTCATCACTGGAATCGTCGTCTTCCACAGCCGTGGATTCATCATCTGAGTCGAGTTCCATTTTACGTCTTTTGGCACTTGGCGGTTCGTTGGATGATGGCCGTTTATTATCATCATCATCATTGATTTTGCCAGATTTATATTTCTCTAGCAATTGTTCCACCGAAAGATCATTATCAGCTTCCAGTTCATCGATTTCTTTTTTATGATCGACTTCTTGTTCGGCCTCCTCTTGTTTGCTAATGGTATTCTCATCATCATCGCTGGCCTCTTTGGCCTGGAACTCGCTATCATCGCTATTATCGCCATCATCACCATCATCTGGCTTGGCCGTGGAGCTTTGTTCTTCTTGCATTAGTTTATCACGATTTTCCAAATAACCCGGTGGCAAATCATTGAGAAAATCATCAAAATCCATTTGAGATTCCTTGGCCAATGCTGTAACCTCTTCATTAACATCGGCCGCCTCTTCCTCAGCTTTGGCAATGGTCTCTTCATCATCCTCAGAGCTAGACTCTGGACGAAATTCATCTAAAACAAAAGAAAAATATGGTTAGTAGAGTAATAAACTGAGTTAACAGAAAGGATCTTTTTTTTGTGTTCCATCAGATAAATGCCTCGCAGAGCGACCATCCCAAGGTAATATCAAGAAGGTCAAAAATAGACCAAAAAGACATTTCAGTTTTGTATAAAGTCATCATTTGTTTAAAGAGTTTTTTGATAATAAAAAGGATATGGAAACTTACCATCAGATTCTCTTTTTGGCGATGTTAAGCGACTGGAATTCAAACTTGGCGTTGTCTCCGTTACCCCACTGGTTGTCTTGTTCATGCCCTCGGCCAGTTGTTGCGAAAATTTCTCCGTCTGATCGACTATAAAGCTTAAATGTTGATCGAGCGCCTGTTTGCGTTTCTCCTCGATCTTTGTCTGATGTTTATATTCAACCAGTTTCTCGACATTTGACCAAAAACTTTTCACCTCACGTGCAATGAATGAGGCAACACGCTTTAGCTGCAACTCTTGGGCCTTTTCCGCCCGTTGGGCAGCTGTGGCCTTGTCTTGGAAATACTTTTGCACCATTTTGGCACATTTCTTGGCTGCATTTTTCTTCCATTTGCGCTCCTGTGCAAAATCCGCTGCCAGCCAGACCATTTCTTCGAGTAGATAATCCCAATGGGCTTTGGGTCGGCTTGGCTCTTGTAGCTTTGGCAATCGCCTTTCAGTCCATAATCCCTCTCGCTGTAATTCGGATATACGTTGCATCACATAAACCTCCTGTTTGGCCTTGAACGAAAACTCCTGGGCAGCTGTCATGGCATTGTTGTTGTTGCCTCCGCTGCTGGTGCTAGCGTTAACCGTGCTGCCGCTGCCAGTGGTGGTATTCTGATGGGTTGTCGATCCGCCACCGCCACTATTACCAGCATTCGCCGGACTAAGCAAACTACTGCTACTCGGTGTACTACTGCCAGGTCCATTGCCAGTGTAGATGGGTGTGGACGTTGTCGTTGGCTGTGGAGTGGCTGCTCCTCCTCCCCGACCATCAGTGCGTCGCAGTGTGGTTGAACCCACTGCCGTACTGCAGGGTACCAAGGGTGTACCACCTTATTAGAAAATGAAATTAAATTACATAAATTGTAAATCACTCTCTTTAGGCAAAATATATTCATTTCTTTGAATGTAGAGAAAAGCATGCTTGGAATAAAACAGGTGCAAAATCATAAAAATTATATATATATGTATATATACATAGAATTCATCTAGGAAAGCGGTTGAAAGTATTTAATTAATGCATTATTTAGAATTAGTTGCGAATTGATTAATGAAATTAATAAACAAGGAAACTGCATGCATCAAACTTTGTTGTACCCAGATTCAATGTGGCAAGTTGCTTCAAATTATTTCCCCTGCCACACGGATAAGCTGAAGGCACTTCTCATATAGATATAGTAAATTAATCTGGCAAGCTTCAAAATTGTCTTCACATGTGTTGTTGTTTAATCATTGTGACACAGAGTGCACTTGCTGCCCCAATTAATCTTTCTCTTCCTTTACATATGTTTAAAAAATCTGTAGTCAGCGTCATGGATTCCACTGTAAATCAATTGGAATCACTTGCAACTGTCTATATATATATTCTAGCACACATCTACGATTTTCAAGCGCATTTTTTAAGGCGGACAAGAAAACGCTTTTAGGTGCAACAATTCTTAAAGAAAATCATGTGGAAATGATGGTGAATTTTTAACTTTAATGAAAATTACATTGCATTCACTTCTTTTTGAGTTTCATTTCAGATTAACTAACCCCCCACCTTCGAAATTTACTACTCTAAAATTCATCTATAGCTAATTTCTTCATTAAATAGTTTTTCGGTTGTCATTTGCTGGAATCGTTAACATCCTTTTATAATCTGATATTATCTTGGGCAAGTTACCAATTATATTAACGTTTAAATAATATATTTAAAACTGAAGACATCAATTACCAATTCTAGAAAACGATTTACATAATTTAAACAAAAAAATGAAATGAATAATATTAGAATTATTGAAGAATTAGGCACACATCAATGTCAATGCACTACGCTTAGCAAAATCATAATTAACTATATGCTTCAATATTAGAATTAGAGAAAAAAAAAAAAGAAGAAAATTAGAAAACTGAACAATTGTAGTTTGAATTTTTTGTTTTGTTTTGGTTTTTTTTTTTTGTTTTTTTGCGAACGATAAGCACCTGGCACCAAAGGTACAGAAGAATTTCCTATGGCAGGAGGAGCGGGTATTTGACCAAACACCATACCGTGACGACCTCCTAGAGGTCTACCGGGTATGTGACCTATATAGTATAACGATATAACGATAACGGAGATACAGAAATTATGAGTGAGTGAGAGTTTTGAGAGGTGAGTTTTGTGAGTGATGTGGGTTTAGGGTGGATGTAATATGATAATTGAGTGAGTGTGTGGGTGTGGGTGTGTGTGTGTGCAAAAGGCAAATCAAAAGTCAATAGAATGGTTAAAGACAAAAAAATGTATACAGCAGAATATAAAAAAAACAAAAAATTATTTAATAAGTTAACTCATATTATTGTTGTTAATGTTTTAGTGTATTGTGGTAGGTGGGGATGTGATTTGGAAATGGTTTTGTGGTTGTTTGGTGTGCATGATAAAATATATTTTTTAGTTTGGTATGCAGTTTGCTAAAAGTTTTTGGCATTGAGTTTTTTTTTTTTTAATTTTAATTTAGCATTATTTGGTAATTTTTTTTTTTTTGGTTTTGTTAAACATATAAACATAAAACGTTTTTTTTTTTTTTTGATTTTGGTTTTTTTGTTTTTTTTTCTTTTGTCGTACAACATAAAAAACATAAAATATTAAAGAAAAAAACACAAAAAAAATTTCGACTCGACCCATTGCAGACACCGTTGGACTCACCTTGTTGTGTTAGCTGTACCACAGCAGCTGGTAATTTGGTTGATATGGCCACAGGAGTGGCACCAACAGCGGGTATTTTAATTTCTGCCTCGGATGGCAGGACATTACCACCACTGCTGTTGCTGCTATTACTACTATTGCTGCTGCTGCTGCTACTGTTGCTACTGCTAATCCCAGTGGTTGTGGTGGCTACAGCTGTGGTGCTGGAGGTGGTTTTGGTAGCAGCCGGTGTCGGCTGATCGGCCACTATACTGCTGCTGGTAGTTGTAGTTGCAGCAGTGGGCGTTGTACCACCAGCTGCAGATATTGCTGGACTATTGGGCTTAGTGGAGGTGGGCTGAGCTGCTGCGCCAACCTTGGCCGGCAATTGAGATTGCGTATTCTATAACAAATTAACACAGGGATTTAGTTAGGGCAGGAATATTAAAACGTTCGAGCTTATTTTTGTTTATCTTTCATTCAGACAAATGCCTCGCAATCGAGCACATCTTTAAAGTAACCAAAAATCTCTCAAAAATAGATCGAAAATAGTAATCAGTTAGGTAATTGACATCATTATGGAATTAAATCTATGATATTGTTTTGTTTTTAATTCAAAAACTAACCGTTTTGATTGCATCAGCAGGTACAGTAACTTGTGTTGTAGTTGTAGCTGTTGTGTTTGTTGTTGTTGTGTTTGATGTTGTCCCTGTAGTTGCACTTGTTGTTGAGGCTGTGTTTGTTATTGTTGATGGTGGTGTTGTTGTTGTCGTAGCTGTAGTTAATTCTACTTGAACTTGATTTTGGGCTGATACTGTTTGTGCCGCTTGAGCCGATGTTGATGGCTTCTCTTCCTGCTGTATCAGCTGATCGATACGATTCGCATTGCTATAGCTGATGAACTGCGGTGTTGGTGTCTTTTTACGCCACGCAGGGTAGTCCATCATACTGCCGCCGTTTTGTAGGTAAAAGTATTCGGACACATTTTCAAGATGCCTTTTTTTTTTTGAAAAACACATAAATGGTAATGCAACAAAACTTAAATTGAGATTAATCAACTACCAACCTTTCTTTAAGATTGCGCAAAATCTGCAATTTTTGTTGAAGTATGCGCTTTTTGAGCGCATTCAAATCCTGCAGAGCTGGCGAAGCAATCTCCTCCGGGCTGGCCACCACAGAGGCGGGTAATAGAGAGCCAACTATATTGCTAGATGGAACTAAAGATCCCACAATATTGCTACTGCTGTTGCTCTCACTATCCAAACGCTGACGCTTGGCCTGCGGTGGTGAAGTGGAATAAGCTTCTTTAGTGGATTGGGATGATGCGGTGACGGCAGTTCCAGAAGTTGTTGCCTCTGTGTGTTGCTGTTGTTTTTGTTGTGGCAGGGGCAACAGCTTGTTATTGGACGAACTGCTACCGCTACCACTACCACTTCCCTCCTTTGATGAGGAGGAGAAGCTGGGTGAAGAAGATGTTGTGACTAATTTGGGCGTTGTAGCTGCTGTTGCTGCTGCTGATTTTTCCGTAGTTTGTAACGTAACGCGGTCTTGCACAGCAGGAGGGGCCGGGCTTAGCCCTTCGTGCCCCCCTCCTGCTGAATTACCTTCATTCATGTTTGAGACATCTGCAAGAAAGTAGCCAAAAGAAGACAGGGATGCATGATCATTGATAAGCATTTTCCGTTACATTTTTTTTTTGGCGGGAAATCGCCAAGAGCACATGTTTCTCATGTGCATCCCTGGTTATAGCACCCGAAATATGTATATATATATATACAAATCACTACATTTTATACTTTTGAATTATATTTACATATATCCACTTTCTCAACTGCGTAATAACTTTAATCGCCAAGAACCACAGTTATTATCCCAAAAACGAAAAGTCATCCGCTTATCACACCACATATGTATGTATGCATGTATGTACATATACGTGTTCGTCTCCAACCCTACTAAATGAAGCTGTCAGCGAAAAGGCAACCCTGGCTTTGCACAATTCTCCACGTTTTGCCACTTTATTTTTACACATTTAATTATGTAATTGATAATTACGGATTCTTTATTTTGGGAATTTTTTCTTGTCTGTGGAAAACTTTCCCAGTTTTCTAAATTTTCGTAGCAAAAATTTTCCATTAATTTCGCCGTACTCTCCCGACCGCTTTGTTCTAAGCGAATTCCAAACGCTCCTGCTAAAACGAGATGGCCATACTGTACACTCTACACACATGTCATGGCGGCGCGTCGCTGTCATTTTTTTTCACAAAATCTTTTCGCCCATTTTTTTCCAATGCCTACCTCAGATGGGGAGAATTTTTATTTATTTTTTGGTTATTATGTTGCTCCCAAAAGTGGGGAGATATGCCGGACTTCCGCGTAACATTCGAATTTGTAATATTTTTTCTTTTCTCTTGCGAAAACGCCAACCAGCCACGTGCCCGAACAAAGAATTTTTCACCATAGAGTTGTGCAAAACATCGATGTAGTATCGATACATCGATGCTTCTCCTATTGTAAAAAACATCGAATATATTACATCGATTCGAGTATCGATACATCGATATTTTTTCCTGAAAATTTAAACTATGTCTATTTAAACTATGTTGCTTCAAAAGAAAAAGGACTTTACTTGAATATCTCGAAGCAAACCAAAAATTTGTCATTTTTAGAATTAGGTACTTTCAAAGTCAATATCGGAATCTTGCAACAGCTGTTCAACAGTATTTGGTAAATGAAATTATTGAAGAATTTGATTTATAGCACAATAAGTGTATCTCATAGCAGTAAAAGCTTTCTATACTTTTAAGGTATCTAGTTGCCATTATCACTAGAATGAAATATCTAAATAAAGTTTGTTTTTGTTTTATATCACAATAAGTGTACCACGATAAAGTTTTTGTTTAATGTTATTTTGTTTAAATAGTTAATTAAATGGATACAAAAACATAATTAACCATTTTTTTTTTTTGCGTGGTTTAACAGTTTTTGCACCGAATAAACCTTTTAAATAGAATACAGATGTATTCATCCATCGATGGAAAAACACCAAACCATCGTTACTATCGCCTTTTTTTCCATCGCTGCAAAAT